>NW_025750865.1:5000-17395 GCF_021184085.1 Oncorhynchus gorbuscha | reverse complement strand
CGCTCCCTTCCACCACTCCCTTCCACCACTCTCTTCTCCACCCTTCCACCACCCTTCCACCACCCTTTCCACCACTCCCTTCCACCACTCCTTCTTCAACAATTCTTCCACCACTCCTTCCCCACCACTCCTTCCTCCACTCCCCTTCCACCACCCTTCCTCCACTCCCTTCCACCACCCTTCCACCACTCCCTTCACCATTCTTTCCACCCTCCTTCACCACCACTCCTTCCACCATCACCACTCCTTCCGCCACTCCCTTCCTCCACTCCTTCCACCACTCCTTTCCACCGATCTCTCACCACTCCCTTCCTCCACCCTTCCACCACTCCCCTTCCACCAATTCTTCCACCACTCCTTCCACCACTCCCTTCCACCGCTCCCTTCCACCACACTCATTCCTCCACTCCTTCCACCACCCTTCCACCACTCCTTCCACCACTACCCTTCCACCACTCCATTTCTCCACTCCCTTCCACCACTCCTTTCCACCACTCCTTCCACCACTCCTTCCACCACTCCCTTCCATCACCCTTCCACCACTCCCTCCCTTCCTCCACTCTTCCTCCACTCCCCTTCACTGCTCCTTCCACCACTCCTTCCTCCACTCCCTTCCACCACTCCACCACTCCCTTCCACATCTCCTTCCACCACTCCTTTCCACCACTCCTTCCACCACTCTCTTCCACCACTCCTTCCACCACTCCTTCCACCGACTCCTTCCACCAATTCTTTCCACTCACTCCTTCCACCACACCTTCCACCACTCCCTTCCACCACACCCTTCCACCACCCATTCCTCCACTCCTTCCACCTGCCCCTTCCACCACTCCCTTCCACCACTCCCTTCCACCACTCCCTTCCACCACTCCCTTCCACCACTCCATTCCACCACCCTTCCACCACTCCCTTCCACCACTCCTTCCACCACTCCCCTTCCACCACTCCCTTCCACCACTCCCCTTCCACCACCCATTCCACCACTCCTTCCACCACTCCCTTCCACCACTCCCCTTCCACCACCCTTCACCACTCCCTTCCACCACCCTTCCACCACTCCCTTCCACCACCCTTCCACCACTCCCTCCCACCACTCCCTAGTTGTTGAAGTGTTGTGGGAGTCTATCAAAACGTAATAGCCCCATCCTCTCTGGGAATGGCGCTGCATGCTGCTGATATGCTGCATTCTCTGTGACTCGTCAGATGGGGTAAACTATCATGGATTACAAAGGGAAACCCAGCCGTGTACTGTCCAGTGACGTGAGTCTACCAGACAAGCTATATACCTTCTACATTCTATATACCTTCTACATTCTATATACCTTCTACATTCTATATACCTTCTACATGCTATATACCTTCTACATTCTATATACCTTCTACATTCTATATACCTTCTACATTCTATATACTTCTACATTCTATATACCTTCTACATTCTATATACTTCTACTTCGAGCCAAGCATCACTGAACTATGCAGGAGAGCACCGACCGTGTGATCACTCTCTCTGTTTCCGATGTGAGTGAGACCTTTAAAACAAGTTAACATTCACAAGGCAGTAGACCAGACAGATCATCAGTACCTGTACTCAGAGCATGCACTAACCAGCTGGCAAGTGTCTTCACTGACATTTTCAACATCTCCCTGTCTGAGTCTGTGATACCAACATATTTCAAGCAGACCATAATAGTCTCTGTGCCTAAGAACACTAAGGTAACCTGCTTAAATGACTACCGACCCATAGCACTTACATCTGTAGCCTTAAAGGGCTCTGAAAGGCTGGTCAAGGCTCACATCATCCCAGGCACCCTGGACCCACTCCAACTCACATACCGCCCCAACAGATCCACAGATGATACAATCTCTATGGCACTCCACACTGCCCTTTCACACCTGGAGAAAAGGAACACCTACGGGAGAATGCTATTCATTGACTATAGCTCAGCGTTCAACACAATAGTGCCTACGAAGCTCCTTACTAAGCTAAGGATCATGGACTAAACACCTCCCTCTACAAATAGATCCTAGACCCGTGATTGGCCCTCAGGGTGCGTGCTCAGTCCCTCCTGTGCTCCTTGTCTAATCAAGATTGCGTTGCCGCGCACGACTCAAACACCATCATTACGTTTACCGACGACTGATCACCGACAACGACGAGACAGCCTACAGGGGAGGAGGTCAGGAGCCCCTGGCAGTGTGTTGCCATGACAACAACTTCTCCCTCAATGGCAGTAAGACCGAGGAGCTGATCGTAGACGACAGGTAACGGAGGGCAGACCATAATAGTTAACCAATAGCTACCCAGAATATCTGCATTGACCCTTTTTGCGCTAACTCTTTTGACTCATCAGATACGCTGCTTCTGTTAAGGATCTATATTGTTGCCATATATGTACCTATCTACCTCAACTACTTCGTAACCCTCCACATCGACTCTGATTGTCTTTTTATTTAAAAAAAATGTTTTTCCTAATATTTACATTTTTTTCTCTGTTGGGAAGTAAGCATTTCACTGTTAGTCTATACATGTTGTTTATGAATCATGTGACAAATACAATTTTATTTGATAGACAGAGCCAGAAAGAAAAGGAGTGAAATAGAGGAGAGGGAGGAGTGACAGAGTGTAAAGTTGGGTCCTGTTAAACACTTCGTAATTTAGTCTGAGACGAGGAGAAGCGAAGGAGAGAGGAGAGTGGGAGAGAGGAGAGGGAGCATGAGACAGGATAGAAGCCCGGCAGGGGACAGACGGAGAGAGGAGAGAGGAGAGGGAGCATGAAAGAGGAGAGAGGAGAGAGGAGAGGGAGCATGAAAGAGGAGAGAGGAGAGAGGAGAGGGAGCATGAAGAGGAGAGAGGAAAGGGAGCCTGAAGAGGAGAGAGGAGAGGGAGCCTGAAGAGGAGAGATGAGAGGGAGCATGAAAGAGGAGAGAGGAGAGAGGAGAGGGAGCATGAAGAGGAGAGAGGAGAGGGAGCATGAAGAGGAGAGAGGAGAGAGGAGAGGGAGCATGAAGAGGAGAGAGGAGAGGGAGCCTGAAGAGGAGAGAAGAGAGAGGAGAGGGAACATGAAGAGGAGAGAGGAGAGAGGAGAGAGGAGAGAGGAGAGGGAGCATGAAGAGTAGAGAGGAGAGAGGAGAGAGGAGAGAGGAGAGGGAGCATGAAGAGGAGAGAGGAGAGAGGAGAGAGGAGAGAGAACATGAAGAGGAGAGAGGAGAGAGGAGAGGGAGCATGAAGAGGAGAGAGGAAAGAGAAGAGAGAGGAGAGGGAGCATGACGAGGAGGGAGGAGAGAGGAGAGAGGAGAGAGGAGAGAGGAGAGAGGAGAGGGAGCATGAAGAGGAGAGAGGAGAGAGGAGAGGGAGCATGAAGAGTAGAGAGGAGAGAGGAGAGGGATCATGAAGAGGAGAGAGGAGAGAGGAGAGGGAGCATGACAGAGGAGAGAGGAGAGGGAGCATGAAAGAGGAGAGAGGAGAGAGGAGAGGGAGCATGAAGAGTAGAGAGGAGAGGGAGCATGAAGAGGAGGAGAGAGGAGAGGGAGCATGACAGAGGAGAGAGGAGAGGGAGCATGAAGAGGAGAGAGGAGAGGGAGCATGAAGAGGAGAGAGGAGAGGGAGCATGATAGAGGAGAGAGGAGAGAGGAGAGGGATCATGAAGAGGAGAGAGGAGAGGGAGCATGACAGAGGAGAGAGGAGAGGGATCATGACAGAGGAGAGAGGAGAGAGGAGAGGGATCATGAAGAGGAGAGAGGAGAGGGAGCATGAAGAGGAGAGAGGAGAGAGGAGAGGGAGCATGAAGAGGAGAGAGGAGAGAGGAGAGGGAGCGTGACAGAGGAGAGAGGAGAGGGAGCATGAAGAGGAGAGAGGAGAGAGGAGAGAGGAGAGAGGAGATAGGAGAGAGGAGAGGGAGCATGAAGAGGAGAGAGGAGAGGGAGCCTGAACAGGAGAGAGGAGAGAGGAGCATGAAAGAGGAGAGAGGAGAGAGGAGAGGGAGAATGAAGAGTAGAGAGGAGAGAGGAGAGGGATCATGAAGAGGAGAGAGGAGAGAGGAGAGGGAGCATGACAGAGGAGAGAGGAGAGGGAGCATGAAAGAGGAGAGAGGAGAGAGGAGAGGGAGCATGAAGAGTAGGGGAGAGAGGAGAGGGAGCATGAAGAGGAGGAGAGAGGGAGAGGGAGCATGACAGAGGGAGAGAGGAGAGGGAGCATGAAGAGCAGAGAGGAGAGGGTTCATGAAGAGGAGAGAGAGGAGAGAGGAGAGGGAGCATGAAAGAGGAGAGAGGAAAGAGAAGAGAGAGAGAGGGAGCATGACGAGGAGAGAGGAGAGAGGAGAGAGGGAGAGAGGAGGGAGGTGAGAGGAGAGAGGAGAGAGGAGAGAGGAGAGAGGAGAGGGAGCATGAAGAGGAGAGAGGAGAGGGAGCCTGAAGAGGAGAGAGGAGAGAGGAGAGAGGAGAGGGATCATGAAGAGGAGAGGGGAGAGAGGAGAGAGGAGAGGGAGCATGAAGAGTAGAGAGGAGAGAGGAGAGAGGAGAGGGAGCATGAAGAGCAGAGAGGAGAGGGATCATGAAGAGGGAGAGAGGAGAGAGGAGAGGGAGCATGAAGAGGGAGAGAGGAGAGAGAGGAGAGGGATCATGAAGAGGAGAGAGAGGAGAGAGGAGAGGGAGCAGGGAGAGAGGGAGAGAGGAGAGGGAGCATGACAGAGGAGAGAGGAGAGGGAGCATGAAAGAGGAGAGAGAGAGGAGAGGGAGCATGAAGAGTAGAGAGGAGAGAGGAGAGGGAGCATGAAGAGGAGGAGAGAGGAGAGGGAGCATGACAGAGGGAGAGAGGAGAGGGAGCATGAAGAGTAGAGAGGAGAGGGATCATGAAGAGGAGAGAGGAGAGAGGAGAGGGAGCATGAAGAGGAGAGAGGAGAGGGAGCATGAAAGAGGAGAGAGGAGAGAGGAGAGGGAGCATGAAGAGTAGAGAGGAGAGAGGAGAGGGAGCATGACAGAGGAGAGAGGAGAGGGAGCATGAAGAGGAGAGTGGAGAGAGAGGGATCATGAAGAGGAGAGAGGAGAGGGATCATGAAGAGGAGAGAGGAGAGGGAGCATGAAGAGGAGAGAGAAGAGGGAGCCTGAACAGGAGAGAGGAGAGTGGAGCATGAAAGAGGAGAGAGGAGAGAGGAGAGGGAGAAGAAGAGTAGGAGGGAGAGAGGAGAGAGGAGAGGGAGCATGAGACAGAGAGAGGAGAGGGAGCATGAAAGAGGAGAGAGGAGAGAGGAGAGAGGGAGAGGGGCATGAAGAATAGAGAGGAGAGAGGAGAGAGGGGCATGAAGAGGAGGAGAGAGGGAGAGGAGCATGACAGAGGAGAGAGGAGAGGGAGCATGAAGAGTAGAGAGGAGAGGGAGCATGAAGAGGGAGGGAGAGAGGAGAGGGAGCATGACAGAGGAGAGAGGGAGCATGAAGAGTAGAGAGAGAGGGATCATGAGGAGGGAGAGAGGAGGAGAGGGAGCATGAAGAGGAGAGAGGAAAGAGAAGAGAGAGGAGAGGGAGCATGCGAGGAGAGAGGAGAGAGGAGAGAGGGAGAGAGAGAGGGAGCATGGGAAGAGGAGAGAGGAGGAGGAGAGGGAGCATGAAGAGTAGAGAGGGAGAGAGAGGAGAGGATCCGCGAAGAGGAGAGAGGAGAGAGGGAGGGAGCATGACAGAGGAGAGAGGGGGAGGGAGCATGAAGAGGAGAGAGGGAGAGAGGAGAGGGAGCATGAAGAGTAGAGAGGAGAGGGGCATGAAGGAGGAGAGAGGAGAGGGAGCATGACAGAGGAGAGAGAGCATGAAGAAGAGAGAGGAGAGGGAGCATGAAGAGAGAGAGGAGAGGGAGCATGATAGAGGAGAGAGGAGAGGGAGAGGGATCATGAAGAGGAGAGAGGAGAGGGAGCATGACAGAAGGGGAGAGAGGAGAGGGATCATGACAGAGGAGGAGGAGAGAGGGAGAGGGATCATGAGAGGGAGAGAGGAGAGGGAGCATGAAGAGGAGAGAGGAGAGAGGAGAGGGAGCATGAAGAGGAGAGAGGAGGGAGAGGAGAGGGAGCGTGACAGAGGAGAGAGGGAGGGAGCATGAAGAGGAGAGAGGAGAGAGGAGAGAGGAGAGAGGAGATAGGAGAGAGGAGAGGGAGCATGAAGAGGAGAGAGGAGAGGGAGCCTGAACAGGAGAGAGGAGAGAGGAGCATGAAAGAGGAGAGAGGAGAGAGGAGAGGGAGAAATGAAGAGTAGAGAGAGAGAGAGAGGGATCATGAAGAGGAGAGAGAGGAGAGGGAGCATGACAGAGGAGAGAGGAGAGGGAGCATGAAAGAGAGAGAGAGGAGAGAGGAGGGAGCATGAAGAGTAGAGAGGAGAGAGTGAGAGGGAGCATGAAGAGGAGGAGAGAGAGGAGAGGGAGCATGACAGAGGAGAGAGGGAGGGAGCATGAAGAGTAGAGAGGAGAGGGTTCATGAAGAGGAGAGAGGAGAGAGGAGAGGGAGCATGAAGAGGAGAGAGGAAAGAGAAGAGAGAGGAGAGGGAGCATGACGAGGAGAGAGGAGAGAGGAGAGAGGAGAGAGGAGGGAGGTGAGAGGAGAGAGGAGAGAGGAGAGAGGAGAGAGGAGAGGGAGCATGAAGAGGAGAGAGGAGAGGGAGCCTGAAGAGGAGAGAGGAGAGAGGAGAGAGGAGAGGGATCATGAAGAGGAGAGGGGAGAGAGGAGAGAGGAGAGGGAGCATGAAGAGTAGAGAGGAGAGAGGAGAGAGGAGAGGGAGCATGAAGAGTAGAGAGGAGAGGGATCATGAAGAGGAGAGAGGAGAGAGGAGAGGGAGCATGAAGAGGAGAGAGGAGAGAGGAGAGGGATCATGAAGAGGAGAGAGGAGAGAGGAGAGGGAGCAGGAGAGAGGAGAGAGGAGAGGGAGCATGACAGAGGAGAGAGGAGAGGGAGCATGAAAGAGGAGAGAGGAGAGAGGAGAGGGAGCATGAAGAGTAGAGAGGAGAGAGGAGAGGGAGCATGAAGAGGAGGAGAGAGGATAGGGAGCATGACAGAGGAGAGAGGAGAGGGAGCATGAAGAGTAGAGAGGAGAGGGATCATGAAGAGGAGAGAGGAGAGAGGAGAGGGAGCATGAAGAGGAGAGAGGAGAGGGAGCATGAAAGAGGAGAGAGGAGAGAGGAGAGGGAGCATGAAGAGTAGAGAGGAGAGAGGAGAGGGAGCATGACAGAGGAGAGAGGAGAGGGAGCATGAAGAGGAGAGTGGAGAGAGAGGGATCATGAAGAGAGAGAGGAGAGGGATCATGAAGAGGAGAGAGGAGAGGGAGCATGAAGAGGAGAGAGAAGAGGGAGCCTGAACAGGAGAGAGGAGAGTGGAGCATGAAAGAGGAGAGAGGAGAGAGGAGAGGGAGAATGAAGAGTAGAGAGGAGAGAGGAGAGAGGAGAGGGAGCATGACAGAGGAGAGAGGAGAGGGAGCATGAAAGAGGAGAGAGGAGAGAGGAGAGAGGAGAGGGAGCATGAAGAATAGAGAGGAGAGAGGAGAGGGAGCATGAAGAGGAGGAGAGAGGAGAGGGAGCATGACAGAGGAGAGAGGAGAGGGAGCATGAAGAGTAGAGAGGAGAGGGAGCATGAAGAGGAGGAGAGAGGAGAGGGAGCATGACAGAGGAGAGAGGAGAGGGAGCATGAAGAGTAGAGAGGAGAGGGATCATGAAGAGGAGAGAGGAGAGAGGAGAGGGAGCATGAAGAGGAGAGAGGAAAGAGAAGAGAGAGGAGAGGGAGCATGACGAGGAGAGAGGAGAGAGGAGAGAGGAGAGAGGAGGGAGGTGAGAGGAGAGAGGAGAGAGGAGAGAGGAGAGAGGAGAGGGAGCATGAAGAGGAGAGAGGAGAGGGAGCCTGAAGAGGAGAGAGGAGAGAGGAGAGGGATCATGAAGAGGAGAGGGGAGAGAGGAGAGAGGAGAGGGAGCATGAAGAGTAGAGAGGAGAGAGGAGAGAGGAGAGGGAGCATGAAGAGTAGAGAGGAGAGGGATCATGAAGAGGAGAGAGGAGAGAGGAGAGGGAGCATGAAGAGGAGAGAGGAGAGAGGAGAGGGATCATGAAGAGGAGAGAGGAGAGAGGAGAGGGAGCATGACAGAGGAGAGAGGAGAGGGAGCATGAAAGAGGAGAGAGGAGAGAGGAGAGGGAGCATGAAGAGTAGAGAGGAGAGAGGAGAGGGAGCATGAAGAGGAGGAGAGAGGAGAGGGAGCATGACAGAGGAGAGAGGAGAGGGAGCATGAAGAGTAGAGAGGAGAGGGATCATGAAGAGGAGAGAGGAGAGGGAGCATGAAGAGGAGAGAGGAGAGGGAGCATGAAAGAGGAGAGAGGAGAGAGGAGAGGGAGCATGAAGAGTAGAGAGGAGAGGGAGCATGAAGAGGAGAGTGGAGATAGAGGGATCATGAAGAGGAGAGAGGAGAGGGATCATGAAGAGGAGAGAGGAGAGGGAGCATGAAGAGGAGAGAGAAGAGGGAGCCTGAACAGGAGAGAGGAGAGTGGAGCATGAAAGAGGAGAGAGGAGAGAGGAGAGGGAGAATGAAGAGTAGAGAGGAGAGAGGAGAGAGGAGAGGGAGCATGACAGAGGAGAGAGGAGAGGGAGCATGAAAGAGGAGAGAGGAGAGAGGAGAGGGAGCATGAAGAGGAGAGAGGAGAGGGAGCATGAAGAGGAGGAGAGAGGAGAGGGAGCATGACAGAGGAGAGAGGAGAGGGGAGCATGAAGAGTAGAGAGGAGAGGGATCATGAAGAGGAGAGAGGAGAGAGGAGAGAGGAGAGGGAGCATGAAGAGGAGAGATGAAAGAGAAGAGAGAGGAGAGGGAGCATGACGAGGAGAGAGGAGAGAGGAGAGAGGAGGGAGGAGAGAGGAGAGAGGAGAGAGGAGAGGGAGCATGAAGAGGAGAGAGGAGAGGGAGCCTGAAGAGGAGAGAGGAGAGAGGAGAGGGATCATGAAGAGGAGAGGGGAGAGAGGAGAGAGGAGAGGGAGCATGAAGAGTAGAGAGGAGAGAGGAGAGAGGGGAGAGGGAGCATGAAGAGTAGAGAGGAGAGGGATCATGAAGAGGAGAGAGGAGAGAGGAGAGAGGAGAGAGGAGAGAGGAGAGGGAGCATGAAGAGGAGAGAGGAGAGAGGAGAGGGAGCATGAAGAGGAGAGAGGAGAGAGGAGAGAGGAGAGAGGACTGAGGAGAGAGGAGAGAAGAGAGAGGAGAGGGACCATGAAGAGGAGAGAGGAGAGGCAAGGGAGCCTGAACAGGAGAGAGAGAGAAGCATGAAAGAGGAGAGAGGAGAGAGGAGAGGGAGCATGAAGAGTAGAGAGGAGAGAGGAGAGGGATCATGAAGAGGAGAGAGGAGAGAGGAGAGGGATCATGAAGAGGAGAGAGGAGAGGGAGCATGACAGAGGAGAGAGGAGAGGGAGTAGGAAAGAGGAGAGAGGAGAGAGGAGAGGGAGCATGAAGAGTAGAGAGGAGAGAGGAGAGGGAGCATGACAGAGGAGAGAGGAGAGGGAGCATGAAGAGGAGAGTGGAGAGAGAGGGATCATGAAGAGGAGAGAGGAGAGGGATCATGAAGAGGAGAGAGGAGAGGGAGTATGAAGAGGAGAGAGGAGAGGGAGCCTGAAGAGGAGAGAGGATAGAGGAGAGAGGAGAGGGAGCATGAAGAGTAGAGAGGAGAGGGATCATGAAGAGGAGAGAGGAGAGAGAGGGGGAGCATGAAGAGGAGAGAGGAGAGAGGAGAGGGATCATGAAAGAGGAGAGAGGAGAGAGGAGAGGGAGCATGAAGAGGAGAGAGGAGAGGGAGCATGAAAGAGTAGAGAGGAGAGAGGAGAGGGAGCATGAAGAGGAGAGAGGAGAGAGGAGAGGGAGCATGACAGAGGAGAGAGGAGAGGGAGCATGAAAGAGGAGAGAGGAGAGAGGAGAGGGTGCATGAAGAGTAGAGAGGAGAGGGAGCATGAAGAGGAGGAGAGAGGAGAGGGAGCATGACAGAGGAGAGAGGAGAGGGAGCATGAAGAGGAGAGAGGAGAGGGAGCATGAAGAGGAGAGAGGAGAGGGAGCATGATAGAGGAGAGAGGAGAGAGGAGAGGGATCATGAAGAGGAGAGAGGAGAGGGAGCATGACAGAGGAGAGAGGAGAGGGAGCATGACAGAGGAGAGAGGAGAGAGGAGAGGGAGCATGAAGAGTAGAGAGGAGAGAGGAGAGGGAGCATGAAGAGGAGAGAGGAGAGAGAGGGGAGAGGAGCATGACAGAGGAGAGAGGAGAGGAGCATGAAAGAGGAGAGAGGAGAGAGGAGAGGGAGCATGAAGAGTAGAGAGGAGAGGGAGCATGAAGAGGAGGAGAGAGGAGAGGGAGCATGACAGAGGAGAGAGGAGAGGGAGCATGAAGAGGAGAGAGGAGAGGGAGCATGAAGAGGAGAGAGGAGAGGGAGCATGATGAGGGAGAGAGAGAGAGAGGGATCATGAAGAGGAGAGAGGAGAGGGAGCATGACAGAGGGAGAGAGGAGAGGGAGCATGACAGAGGAGAGAGAGAGAGGAGAGGGATCATGAAGAGGAGAGAGGAGAGGGATCATGAAGAGGAGAGAGGAGAGAGGGAGAGGGAGCATGAAGGGAGAGAGGAGAGAGGAGAGGGAGCATGACAGAGGGGAGAGAGAGGGAGCATGAAGAGGAGAGTTGAGAGTTGAGAGAGGAGAGAGGAGAGAGGAGAGAGGAGAGAGGAGAGGGAGCATGAAGAGGAGAGAGGAGAGGGAGCCTGAACAGGAGAGAGGGAGAGAAGAGCATGAAAGAGGAGAGAGGGAGAGAGGAGAGGGAGAATGAAGAGGAGGAGAGAGGAGAGAGGGATCATGAAGAGAGAGAGGAGAGAGGAGAGGGAGCATGACAGAGGAGAGAGAGAGGGAGCATGAAAAGAGGAGAGAGAGGAGAGGAGAGGGAGCATGAAGAGTAGAGAGGAGAGAGAGAGGGAGCATGAAGAGGAGGAGAGAGGAGAGGGAGCATGACAGAGGAGAGAGGAGAGGGAGCATGAAGAGGAGAGAGGAGAGGGGAGCATGAAGAGGAGAGAGGAGAGGGAGCATGATAGAGGAGAGAGGAGAGAGGAGAGGGATCATGAAGAGGAGAGAGGAGAGGGAGCATGAAGGGGAGAGAGCAGAGAGAGGAGAGGGAGCATGACAGAGGAGAGAGGAGAGGGAGCATGAAGAAGAGAGAGGAGAGGGAGCATGAAGAGGAGAGAGGAGAGGGAGCATGACAGAGGAGAGAGGAGAGAGGAGAGGGATCATGAAGAGGAGAGAGGAGAGAGGAGAGAGGAGAGGGAGCATGAAGAGGAGAGAGGAGAGAGGAGAGAGGAGAGGGAGCATGACAGAGGAGAGAGGAGAGGGAGCATGAAGAGGAGAGAGGAGAGGAAGCATGAAGAGGAGAGAGGAGAGGGAGCATGAAAGAGGAGAGAGGAGAGGGAGCATGAAGAGGAGAGAGGAGAGGGAGCCTGAAGAGGAGAGAGGAGCATGAAAGAGGAGAGAGGAGAGAGGAGAGGGAGCATGAAGAGTAGAGGGGAGAGAGGAGAGGGATCATGAAGAGGAGAGAGGAGAGAGGAGAGGGAGCATGACAGAGGAGAGAGGAGAGGGAGCATGAAAGAGGAGAGAGGAGAGAGGAGAGGGAGCATGAAGAGTAGAGAGGAGAGAGGAGAGGGAGCATGAAGAGGAGAGATGAGAGAGGAGAGGGATCATGAAGAGGAGAGAGGAGAGGGAGCATGACAGAGGAGAGAGGAGAGGGAGCATGAAGAGGAGTGAGGAGAGAGGAGAGGGTGCATGACAGAGGAGAGAGGAGAGGGAGCATGAAGAGGAGAGAGGAGAGGGAGCATGAAGAGGAGAGAGGAGAGGGATCATGAAGAGGAGAGAGGAGAGAGAGAGAGAGAGAGAGAGGGATCATGAAGGAGAGAGGAGAGAGGAGAGGGAGCATGACAGAGGAGAGAGCAGAGGGAGCATGAAGAGGAGAGAGGAGAGGGAGCATGAAGAGGAGAGAGGAGAGGGAGCATGACAGAGGAGAGAGGAGAGAGGAGAGGGATCATGAAGAGGAGAGAGGAGCGAGGAGAGGGAGCATGAAGAGGAGAGAGGAGAGAGGAGAGGGAGCATTACAGAGGAGAGAGGAGAGGGAGCATGAAGAGGAGAGAGGAGAGGGAGCATGAAGAGGAGAGAGGAGAGAGGAGAGGGAGCATGAAGAGGAGAGAGGAGAGGGAGCATGAATAGGAGAGGGATCATGAAGAGGTGAGAGGAGAGGGATCATGAAAGAGGAGAGAGGAGAGGGAGCATGAAAAGGAGAGAGGAGAGGGAGCATGAAGAGGAGAGAGGAAAGGGAGCATGACAGAGGAGAGAGGAGAGGGATCATGACAGAGGAGGGAGGAGAGGGAGCATGAAAGAGGAGAGAGGAGA
>NW_025750864.1:0-17407 GCF_021184085.1 Oncorhynchus gorbuscha | reverse complement strand
TTTTTATGTTTTGTTTTCTGCTCTGATTGTCCAGGAGTATTGCCTATTTCCTTTACTGGAATAAAGACTCTGTTTTCGCCAAGTCGCTTTTGGGTCCTCATTCACCTGCATAACAGAAGGATCCGACCAAGAATGGACCCAGCGACTATGGATTCTCTCTACTCTACTCTCGAGTTCCAGGGAGCGATGCTCGGCAGACACGAGCAGGAATTGTCTGCTGCTCGGCATGCCGTTGAGACCCTGGCCGCTCAGGTCTCCGACCTCTCTGGACAGTATCAGAGTCTTCGTCTCGTGCCACCAGCTACTTCTGGGTCTTCCGAGCCTCCGGAACCTAGGGTTAATAACCCACCATGTTATTCTGGGCAGCCCACTGAGTGCCGCTCCTTTCTCACCCAGTGTGATATAGTGTTCTCTCTCCAACCCAACACATACTCAAGAGAGAGAGCTCGGATTGCCTACGTCATATCACTCCTTACTGGTCGGGCTCGGCAGTGGGGCACAGCTATCTGGGAGACAAGCGCTGAGTGTACTAACGATTATCTGAACTTTAAAGAGGAGATGATAAGGGTTTTTGATCGTTCAGTTTTTGGGAAAGAAGCTTCCTGGTCCCTGTCTTCCCTATGTCAAGGTAATCGATCCATAACGGATTACTCTATAGAGTTTCGCACTCTTGCTGCCTCCAGTAACTGGAACGAGCAGGCGTTGCTCGCTCGTTTTCTGGAGGGACTCACGCTAAGGTTAAGGATGAGATTCTCTCTCGGGAGGTTCCATCCAGCGTGGATTCTTTGATTGAACTCGCTATTCGCATTGAACGACGGGTAGATCTTCATCACCGAGCTCATAGAAGAGAGCTCGCGTTAACTGTGTCTCCCCTCTCTCCGACACTACCATCTTTCCCCACTGACTCTGGTGTTGAGCCCATGCAGCTGGGGGTATTCGCATTTCGACTAAGGAGAGGGAACGGAGAATCACCAACCGCCTCTGTCTCTATTGCGGTTCCGCTGGTCATTTTGTCATTTCATGTCCAGTTAAAGGCCAGAGCTCATCAGTAAGCGGAGGGCGACTGATAAGCGCTACTAGACGGTCCTCTCCGTCAAGTACCTGTACTACCTTACCGGTCCATCTACGCTGGACCGGATCGGCAGCTTCCTGCAGTGCATTAATAGACTCTGGGGCGGAGGGCTGTTTTATGGACGAAGCCTGGGCTCGGGAACATGACATTCCTCTCAGACAGTTAGGGAGCCCACGGTCATGTTCGCCTTGGATGGTAGTCCTCTCCCCAGTATATTATGTGAAACACTACCTTTAACCCTCACTGTATCTGGTAACCATAGTGAGACCATTTCTTTTTATTTTTTGTTCACCTTTTACACCTGTTGTTTTGGGTCATCCCTGGCTAGTGTGTCATAATCCTGCTTTTGATTGGTCTAGTAATTCTATCCTTTCCTGGAACGTTTCTTGTCATGTGAAGTGTTTAATGTCTGCTATTCCTCCTGTTTGTTCTGCTCCCTCTTCACAGGAGGAACCCTGATTGACAGGGTGGAGAAGTCATCTGTGGTCTCGCTGCCACGGTCTTCCAGTCGGTCCAGAACCAACTCCCTTCCTCCTCACGTTAGTATGATTGTTGTTCTGATCTCCTCAAGAAGCGTTTGCATCCGCTCCTATCCTTGTTGCACCTGACGTCACTAAACAGTTTATTGTCGAGGTTGACGCGTCGGGGTGGGCGTGAGCCATTCTGTCCCAGCGCTCCGAGACTGATGATGGGGTCCACCCTTGCGTATTTTCTCATCGCCTGTCACCGTCGGAACGTAACTATGATGTGGCTAATCGTGAACTGCTCGCCATCCGTTTAGCCCTAGGCAAATGGCGACAGTGGTTGGAGGCGGGCCGTTCCTTTGTCGTTTGGACTGACCGAAGGAACCTTGAGTACATCCGTTCTGCCAAACGACTGAATGCGCGTCATGCTCGTTGGGGGCGTTGTTTTCGCTCGTTTCGAGTTCGTTATTTCTTATTGCCGGGTACTAAAGAACACCAAGCCTCATGCTTTATCCCGTCTCTTTAGTTCTTCTGTGGTTTCTACCGATCCCGAGGGGATCCTTCCTGTTGGGCGTGTTGTCGGGTTGACTGCCTGGGGAATTGAGAGACAGGTTAAGCAAGCACTCACTCACACTCCCGTCGCCGCGCTTGTCCTAGTAACCTTCTGTCGTTCCTGTCTCTACTCGTCTGGCTGTTCTTCAGTGGGCTCACTCTGCCATGTTAGCTGGCCATCCCGTTGGGTAATGCTTTTGTTTCTATTCGCCAGCGGTTTTGGTGCCTGCTCAGGAGCGTGACACGCGCCTCGTTTCGTGGCTGCGTGTTCGGACTGCGCGCAGAATAAGTCTGGTATTTTTTTTCTGCTTCTGCTCCTGGTCTTGCTGGGTCTCAGTCTGTTCCCTGCCATCGCATCTCTCCTGTTCTTGTTCCTGCCCTTGCTGTGTCTCAGTCTGTCTCCTAGTTGTTACTCCTGGCCTGTTTGGTCCTGTTTGCTCTTAAGCTTTCAGTTCTCTACCCATGTCTCATTTTTTTTTTTTAGAGTAGTACCCTAGTTTCCTTTTATCGTTTTCCGTTACGGTCTGAGGAGAGGAGTTTGGGTTCTTTCTCGGGGCGTGCTGGGCCGTTTGTGATCTATTTTCCTCCGTTGCCGCCAGTGTTCCTCCTCGGGTGCGCCAGGAGGCGCTCGGTGAGTGGGGGGTACTGTCATGTTTTGTCTTATATTGTCTTGTCATTATGCTTTCCCTTCTGTTCGTTTTCCCCCTGCTGGTCTTATTAGGTTCGTTCCCTTTTTTCTCTCTCCCTCCCTCTCTCTCTTCTCTCTATCGTTCCGTTCCTGCTCCCAGCTGTTCCTATTCCCTTACTCAATCATCTAGTCTTTTCACACCTGTTCCGTATCTTGCCCTCTGATTAGAGTCCCTATTTCTCCCCTTGTTTTCCGTTTCTGTCCTGTCGGATCCTTGTATTATGTTCGCCGTGCTGTGTCTTTGTCTCGCCCTGTCGTGTCTTGTTTCCCTCAGATGCTGCGTGTGAGCAGGTGTCTGAGTCTGCTACGGTCGGTGCCTTCCCGAGGCAACCTACAGTTAATGGTCGAGTCTCCAGTCTGTCCTCGTCACTACGAGTGGAATTAAGTTTTTTATGTTTAGTTTTCTGCTCTGATTGTCCAGGAGTATTGCCTATTTCCTTTACTGGAATAAAGACTCTGTTTTCGCCAAGTCGCTTTTGGGTCCTCATTCACCTGCATAACAGTTTCGAGAGCAGTGTTGAGCATTCGACAGATGAGACCAGCAGCATCTCAGATGAGACCAGCAGCATCTCAGATGAGACCAGCAGCATCTCAGATGAGACCAGCAGCATCTCAGATGAGACCAGCAGCATCTCACAGGACACAACAAAGTTTTAGACTCATTATGACCCTCCTAAATATTCCAAACATATACACACTTATACACAAATGCACACGATATTCCTAACATATACACACTTATACACAAATGCACACGATATTCCTAACATACACACTTATACACAAATGCACACGATATCTCTAACATATACACACTTATACACAAATGCACACGATATTCCAAACATATACACACTTATACACAAAATGCACACGATATTCCAAACATATACACACTTATACACAAATGCACACGATATTCCAAACATATACACACTTATACACAAATGCACACACGAATATTCTAACATATACACACTTATACACAAATGCACCACGATATTCCTAACATATACACATATACACAAATGCACACAGTATATTCAAACATATACACACTTATACACAAATGCACACGATATTCCTAACATATACACACTTATACACAAATGCACACGATATTCCAAACATATACACACTTATACACAAATGCACACGATATTCCTAACATATACACACTTATACACAAATGCACACGATATTCCTAACATATACACACTTATACACAAATGCACACGATATTCCTAACATATACACACTTATACACAAATGCACACGATATTCCAAACATATACACACTTATACACAAATGCACACGATATTCCTAACATATACACACTTATACACAAATGGCCACGTATATTCCAAACATATACACACTTATACACAAATGCACACTATATTCCAAACATATACACACTTATACACAAATGCACAGATATTCCAAACATATACACACTTATACACAAATGCACACGATATTCCTAACATATACACACTTATGCACAAATGCACACGATATTCTAACATATACACACTTTCTATACACACAAAATGCACACGATATTCCAAACATATACACACTTATCACAAATGCACACGATATTCCTAACATATACACACTATACACAAATGCACATTATATCTAAACATATTGTCACGCCTTGGTCATTGTATTTTGTGTTTTTGTTATATGTTTGGGTAGGCCAGGGTGTGACATGGGTTTATATGTTGTGTTTCGTATTGGGGTTTTATTAGCATTGGGATTGTGTATGATTAGGGGTGTGTCTAGTTAGGCTTGGCTGCCTGAGGCGGTTCTCAATTGGAGTCAGGTGATTCTCGTTGTCTCGGATTGGGAACCGTATTTAGGTAGCCTGAGTTCGCTTTGTATTTTGTGGGTGTTTGTTCCTATCTCAGTGTTGTAGTCACCAGATAGGCTGTAATTAGTTTCACGTTCCGTTCTGTTGTTTTGTAGTTAATATCAGTTATTTCATGTACCGCGTTCTTTCATTAAAGTCATGAGTAACCAACACGCTGCATTTCGGTCCGACTCTCTTCTTTCAACAGACTAACGCCGTTACACATATACACACTTATACACAAATGCACACGATATTCCAAACATATCCCATATCTCACCATAAGTAAACATTTCACTGTTAGTCTACACCAAGCATGTGACATAAAATGTATTTGATTTAATTATTTGAAGAAGACAACAATTCTTGGTCAGAAAATACTTTTTCTGACAAATTGTACTAAATGGTCCTTCTGTAGCTCAGTTGGTAGAGCATGGCGCTTGTAACGCCAGGGTAGTGGGTTCGATCCCGGACCACCCATACGTAGAATGTATGCACACATGACTGTAAGTCGCTTTGGATAAAAGCTAAATCTGCTAAATGGGCATATATTATAAATAAATATTAATATTTTTTCAATGTTCTCTATGATTTATGCACAAAGGAAAGCAATTAACACACTGTATGCACCTCCAATGAACACCTATTCCCTATACTGAGCACTACTTCTTAACAAAGCCCAATGTGTCCTGGTCAAACGTGAATGCACTGTAAAGCCCAATGTGTCCTGGTCAAACGAATGCATTGTAAAGCCCAATGTGTCCTGGTCAAACGTGGATGCACTGTAAAGCCCAATGTGTCCTGGTCAAACATAATGCACTGTAAAGCCCAATGTGTCCTGGTCAAACATAATGCACTGTAAAGCCCAATGTGTCCTGGTCAAACCTAGTGCACTGTAAAGCCAATGTGTTCTGTCAAACATAATGCACTGTAAAGGGTGTGTGTGTAGATTCTACTGGTTTACTCTCCTCTCCTGACTAGATCCTGTAGATCCCTAACGACTGTAGATCCTAATGACTGTAGATCCTAACGACTGTAGATCCTAACGACTGTAGATCCTAACGACTGTAGATCCTAATGACTGTAGATCCTAACGACTGTAGATCGTAACGCTGTAGATCCTAACGGCAAGATCTAACGGCTGTAGATCCTAACGACTGTAGATCAGATCAGATCCTAACGACTGTAGATCCTAACGACTGTAGATCTCCTAACGACTGTAGATCCCTACTTGACTGTAGATCTCCCTAGAGCCTATAGATCCTACTGTAGATCCTAACGACTGTAGATCTAATGGCTGTAGATCCTAACGACTGTAGATCCTAATGACTAACGACTGTAGATCTCCTAATGACTCCTAACGAATAGATCTCCTGTGATCTAATGACTGTAGATCCTAACGACTGTAGATCCTAATGACTGTAGATCTCCTAACGACTGTAGATCTCCTAACGACTGTAGATCCTCCTGTAGATCCTATGACTGCAGATCCTAACGATTATGATCTCTAACCAGATCATAACGATCCTAATGACTGTAGATCCTAATGACTGTAGATCTCTAACGATCAGATCTAACTGACTGTAGATCCTAACGACTGTAGATCCTAACGACTGTAGATCTCTAATGACTGTAGATCCTAATGACTGTAGATCCTAACGACTGTAGATCCTAACGATTGTAGATCTCTAACGACTGTAGATCCCTAACGACTGTAGATCCTAATGACTGTAGATCCTAATGACTGTAGATCTCCTAACGACTGTAGATCCTAATGACTGTAGATCCTAACGACTGTAGATCCTAACGACTGTAGATCTCCCTAATGACTGTAGATCCAATGACTGTAGATCCTAACGACTGTAGATCCTAATGACTGTAGATCCTAATGACTGTAGATCCTAACGCCTGTAGATCCTAATGACTGTAGATCCTATTGGTTGTACTCTCCTTTCTCTCCTATTGTGTAGATCCTAATGACTGTAGATCCTATTGGTTGTACTTTCCTTCCTTCCTAATGACTGTAGATTGTAATGACTAGATATATTTTCCTCTATTATTTTCCACTAATCCTACCATCCCTCCCTAATTGAGTAAACTAATGAACAACAACGCTTCTACTTCCAGCTTCTATACACTTCTGTTCAAAATGTTTGGGTCCTTGGACATTTTCTTGTTTTTGGAAAGAAAATAAAACATTTTGTCCATTAAAATAACATCAAATTGATTAAAAAAAATACAGTGTAGACATTGCTAATGTTGTAAATGTGTCACGCCCTGGTCTAAGTATTTTGTGTTTTTCTTCATGTATTGGGTCAGGCCAGGGTGTGGCATGGAGTTTTTTTGTATTGTGGTGTGTTTTGTCTTGGGGTTTTGGTGTGTATGTATTTGGGATTGTAGCTAGTGGGTTATCTAGCAAAGTCTATGGCTGTCTGGAGTGGTTTCTCAATCAGAGCCAGGTGCTTTTCGTTGTCTCTGATTGAGAACCATATTTAGGCAGCTATATTCTTTGAGTTTGTCGTGGGTGATTGTCCTTAGTGTCTTGATGTCCTTATTCTGTGTTAGTTTGCACCAGTTTAGGCTGTTTCGGTTTTCATTACGTTTATTGTTTTGTTGAGTTTGTGTTTTGATTCATGTTACGTTGTTTTATTAAACATGGATCGCAATCTACACGCTGCAGTTTGGTCCGAACTCCTTCACCACCTGAAACCGTTACAGAATCACCCACCACCAACGGACCAAGCAGCGTGTTAACAGGCAGGAGCCACAGGAGAGGCAACAGAGACAGCAGCAGCAGGAGCAGCAGCAGCTGCAGTGGAAGAGGCTGCACCACCTGGAGAAATGGACATGGGAGGAGGAACTGGACGGTAAAGGACCCTGGGCTCAGCCTGGAGAATATAGCCGTCCCAAGGAATAACTGGAGGTGGCGAAAGCTGAGAGGCGCAGATATGAGGAGGCAGCACGGCGTAGCGGATGGAAGCCTGAGAATCAGCCCAAAAAAATGTATTGGGGGGGGCTCAGGGAGAGTGTGGCAGAGTCAGGAGTCAGACCTGAGCCAACTCTCCTTGTTTATCGTGAGGAGCCAAGGAGGAGACCAGAACCAGAGCCAGTGTTAGAGGTGAGCGAAGCAGAGACTGTGAAGGAGTTAATGGGGAAAGTGGAGGAGAGAGTAATGAGGGAGTTGCTAGCATGGTGCTATAGGTACGATATTCGTCCGACGGAGCGTGTCGGGGATTTAATGGCACATGGGTCAGCGCTCCCATACTCGTCCTGACGTGCGTGTTAGTCGGCTGGTGAAAAATGTGCCAGCCTCACGCACCAGGCCTCCTGTGTACCTACCTAGCCTTGCACGTCCTGTGCCAGTCCTGCTCTCAGGCTCTCCAGTTCACCTTCACGGTCTAGCCCATCCTGTGCCACCTCCACACTCCAGTCCTCCGGTAGCAGCTCCCCGCACCAGGCTTCCTGTGCGTGTCCTCGATCCAGTACCACCAGTTCCAGCACCACGCACCAGGCCTTCAGTGCGCCTCACCTGTTCAGCGCAGCCAGCGCTTTCTCCTCTCCTGCGCTGCTGGAGTCTCCCGCCTGTTTAGCGCAGCCAGAGCTTTTCTCCTCTACAGCGCTGCCGGACTCAAGCCTGTTCAGCGCAGCCAGAGTCTTCCTCCTCTACAGCGCTGCCGGAGCCTCCCGCCTGTTTAGCACAGCCAGAGCCTTTCTCCTCTCCTGCACTGCCCGAGTCTCCCGCCTGTTCAGCGCAACCAGAGCTGTCAGTCTACATGGTGCAGCCAGAGCTGTCAGTCTGCATGGAGCAGCCAGAGCTGTCAGTCTGCATGAAACAGCCAGTCTGCATGGAGCAGCCAGAGCTGTCAGTCTACATGGAGCAACCAGAGCTGTCAGTCTGCAAGGAGCTGTCAGTCTGCAAGGAGCCGCCAGTCTGCCCAGCGCCGCCAGTGCCGCCAGTCTGCCCAGCGCCGCCAGTGCTGCCAGTCTGCCCAGCACCGCCAGTCTGCCCAGCGCCGCCAGTCTGCCCAGCGTCGCCAGTCTGCCCAGCGCCGCCAGTCTGCCCAGCGCCGCCAGTCTGCCCAGCGCCGCCAGTCTGCCCAGCGCCGCCAGTCTGCCCAGCGTCACCAGTCTGGATCCAGCCAGGATCCGCCAGTCAGCCAGGATCCGCCAGAAGTGCCAGTCGGCCAGGATCTGCCGGTCGGCCAGGATCCGCCAGTCGGCCAGGATCCGCCAGTCGGCCAGGATCCGCCAGTCGGCCAGGATCCGCCAGTCAGCCAGGATCCGCCAGTCAGCCAGGATCTGCCGGAACCGCCAGCCAGCCAGGATCTGGTAGATCCTTCAACCTGCCTGAGCTTCCTCTCACTCCTGAGCTTCCTCTCACTCCTGAGCTTTCTCTCACTCCTGAGCTTTCACTCCTCGAGCTTTCTCACTCTCGAGCTTTCTCTCACTCCCGAGCTCCTCACCCCGAGCTTCCCCTCAGTCCCGAGCTGCCTCAGTCCCGAGCTGTCCTTCAGTCCCGATCTGCTCCTCAGTCCATTGGGGTTCTGGGTGAGGACTACTAGGCCATGGTCTGCGGTCTATCCAGGGACGCGAGGAGAGGGGACTAAGACATTGACTGAGTGGGTTCCACGTCCCGTGCCGGAGCCGCCACCATGGACAGACGCCCACCCGGACCCTCCCTATTGTTTTGAGGTGCGTTCGGGAGTCCGCACCTTAGGGGGGTTCTGTCACGCCCTGGTCTAAGTATTTTGTGTTTTTCTTCATGTATTGGGTCAGGCCAGTGGCATGGAGTTTTTGTATTGTGGTGTGTTTTGTCTTGGGTTTTGGTGTAAGTGTATTTGGGATTGTAGCTAGTGGGGTTATCTAGCAGCCCATATTAAACTGGGAGTGGTTCTCAATCAGAGGCAGGTGCTTTTCATTGTCTCTACTGGGAAACTATATTTAGCAGCCATATTCTTTGGAGTTTGTCGTGGCGATTGTCCTTAGTGTCTTGATGTCCTTATTCTGTGTTAGTTTGCACCCAGTTTAGGCTGTTTCGTTTTCATTACGTTTTATTGTTTTGTTGAGTTTGTGTTTTGATTCGTGTTGCGTTGTTTTATTAAACATGGATCGCAATCTACACGCTGCAGTTTTAGTCCGACTCACCTTCACCACAAAAACCGTTACAAAATGACGATTGTAGCTGGAAACGGCTGATATTTAATGGAATATCTCATTGAGGTACAGAGGCCCATTATCAGAAACCATCACTCCTGTGTTCCAAATGGCACGTTGTGTTAACTAATCCATGTTTATAATTTTAAAAGGCTAATTGATCATTAGAAAAACCCTCTTTGCAATTATGTTCGCAGAGCTGAAAACTGTTGTTCTTATTTAAAGAGGATTCTTGTTCTGAGAAATTAAGGCTATTCCATACGAGAAATTGCCACGAAACTGAAGATCTCGCACAACGCTGTGTACTACTCCTTCACAGAACAGCGCAAAACTGGCGCTAACCAGAATAGAAAGAGGAGTGTGAGGCCCCAGTGCACAACTGAGCAGGTGGACAAGTACATTAGAGTGTCTAGTTTGAGAAACAGATGCCTCACAAGTTCTCAACTGGCAGCTTCATTAAATAGTAGCTGCAAACACCAGTCTCACCGTGAACAGGCAACTCCGGGATGCTGACCTTCTAGGCAGAGTTGCAAAGGAAAAGCCTTATTCTGACTGGCCAATAAAAAGAAAAGATTAACCCTCCTGTTGTGTTCCCGGTCAAACTGGACCAATTTAATTGACTGAAGCTTTAATCTGATTGTTATATGTCTCATGATCTTAGTCCACACAGGGTATCTGAACACACAAAATACATTTTGATGATTTTCATTGCATTTATTTAATACTCTGTACACCTGTGGTGTCTCCTGTCAAAAATGACCGGTCGGTAGAAATTAATAGGTGAGACTACAATTAGTGTATAAAATTGAGTTCAGGCACATGCTCATTCATCAGATGGATACACTTCCTCTCCGTGACTTTCATGCATGTGTATGAGCGCGGCACACACACACACACCTCACTTCCCTTCTTGGCTTCCATGGCAACCCCCACAGGAACCTTTCCTCAATAGAATCCTCCCCCACAGGAACCTTTCCCCAATAGAATCCTCCCCCACAGGAACCTTTCCTCAATAGAATCCTCCCCCACAGGAACTCCTTCTCAATAGAATCCTCCCCCACAGGAACCTTTCCCCAATAGAATCCTCCCCCACAGGAACCTTTCCCCAATAGAATCCTCCCCCACAGGAACCTTTCCCCAATAGAATCCTCCCCCACAGGAACCTTTCCCCAATAGAATCCTCCCCACAGGAACCTTTCCCCAATAGAATCCTCCCCGGGAACCTTTCCCAATGAAGATCTTTCCCCCACAGGAACCTTTCCCCAATAGAATCTTTCCCCCACAGGAACCTTTCCCCAATAGAATCTTTCCCCCCCACAGGGCCTTTCCCCAATGGGAATCCTTCCCCCACAGAACCTTTCTCCAATAGAATCCTCCCCACAGGAACCTTTCTCCAATAGAATCCCCCCCACAGGAACCTTTTCTCCAATAGAATCCTCCCCACGGGAACCTTTCCCAATAGAATCCTCCCCCAGGAACCTTTGCCTAATAGAATCCTCCCCCACAGGAACCTTTCCCCTAATAGAATCCTCCCACATGAGAACCTTTTCCCAATAGAATCCTCCCCCACAGGAACCTTTTAATAGAATCCTCCCCACGGGAACCTTTCCCAATAGAATCCTTCCCCCACAGGAACCTTTCCCAATATAATCTTTCTCCCACAGGAACCTTTTCTGTTAGAATCCTCCCCACAGGAACCTTGTTCCAATATAAATAACTCTCCACGGAACCTTTTTGAGGCCTTGTTCAATAGAATCCTCCTGTAGCACAATGACCAAACGATATGTTTGCCTCTTGATATCTTTGATCCTCCCCACAGGAACCTTTCTGACAGTGAATCCTCCCCACAGGAACCTTTTCCCTAATAGAATCCTCCCACAGGAACCTTCCAGTGATGAGAATCCTCCCCTGCTGACGGAACCTTTTCCAGTGATAGAATCCCTCTCACGGGAACCTTTCCAGTGAATAGAATCCTCCCCACGGAACCTTTCCCCAGTGATGAGGGAATCCTCCCTGCAGGAACCTTCCAATAGAATCTTTTCTCCTGCAGGAACCTTCCAGTCAATAGAATCCTTGCTCAGGAACCTTTACATTCCAATAGAATCTTGTTTCTCCCACAGGAACCACACCTGTTGGCATTCTCATGAATCCTGCAACATTGTTTCTATAATATAAATAACTCATTCGCAGCTCTGTATATAAAGCCCTTTTTTGAGGATACATTCCAGTGATGAAAATTCATTCTGTGGAACATTCCAGTGATGAAAGGGCCTGCTGATATTTACATTCCAGTGATGAAGGCCCTGCTGAGGATCTTTGATCATGATGAGGAAGGGCGCTGGGATGAGTGATGAGGAAGAGAGGGCCCTGCTGAGGAAGATTCAGTGATGAGGAAGAAGGATGTTGTTACATTCCAGTGATGAGAAGACCTGCTGGGGATGTTGTTAGAATCCAGTGATGAAGACAACAGGATGTTGTTAGAATCAGATCCAGGATGTTGGGCCAGTGATGAGGAAACCCTGCTGTGGAACATTCCAGTGATGAGGAAGAGGGCCCTGCTCAGGATGTTAGATTCCAGTGATGAGGAAGAGGGCCCTGCTCAGGTTGTTGGATTCCAGTGATGAGGAAGAGGGCCCTGCTCAGGTTGTTAGATTCAGTGATGAGGAAGAGGCCCTGCTCAGGTTGATTCCAGTGATGAGGAAGAGGGCCCTGCTCAGGTTGTTACATTCCAGTGATGAGGAAGAGGGCCCTGCTCAGGTTGTTGTTACATTCCAGTGATGAGGAAGAGGGCCCTGCTGAGGTTGTTACATTCCAGTGATGAGGAAGAGGGCCCTGCTGAGGTTGTTAGATTCCAGTGATGAGGAAGAGGGTCCTGCTGAGGATGTTAGATTCCAGTGATGAGGAAGAGGGCCCTGCTGAGGATGTTACATTCCAGTGATGAGGAAGAGGGCCCTGCTGAGGATGTTACATTCCAGTGATGAGGAAGAGGGCCCTGCTGAGGATGTTACATTCCAGTGATGAGGAAGAGGGCCCTGCTGAGGATGTTACATTCCAGTGATGAGGAAGAGGGCCCTGCTGAGGATGTTAGATTCCAGTGATGAGGAAGAGGGCCCTGCTGAGGATGTTACATTCCAGTGATGAGGAAGAGGGCCCTGCTGAGGATGTTAGATTCCAGTGATGAGGAAGAGGGCCCTGCTGAGGATGTTGTTACATTCCAGTGATGAGGAAGAGGGTCCTGCTGAGGATGTTGTTAGAATCCAGTGATGAGGAAGAGGGCCCTGCTGAGGATGTTGTTAGAATCCAGTGATGAGGAAGAGGGCCCTGCTGAGGATGTTGTTAGAATCCAGTGATGAGGAAGAGGGCCCTGCTGAGGTTGTTACATTCCAGTGATGAGGAAGAGGGCCCTGCTCAGGTTGTTAGATTCCAGTGATGAGGAAGAGGGCCCTGCTCAGGTTGTTAGATTCCAGTGATGAGGAAGAGGGCCCTGCTCAGGTTGTTAGATTCCAGTGATGAGGAAGAGGGCCCTGCTCAGGTTGTTAGATTCCAGTGATGAGGAAGAGGGCCCTGCTCAGGTTGTTAGATTCCAGTGATGAGGAAGAGGGCCCTGCGGAGGTTGTTGTTTACATTCCAGTGATGAGGAAGAGGGCCCTGCTCAAGTTGTTAGATTCCAGTGATGAGGAAGAGGGCCCTGCTCAGGTTGTTAGACTCCAGTGATGAGGAAGAGGGCCCTGCTCAGGTTGTTAGATTCAGTGATGAGGAGAGGCCCCTGCTCAGGTTGTTAGATTCCAGTGATGAGGAAGGGGCCCTGCTCAGGTTGTTGGGTCCAGTGATGGGAAGGGGGCCCTGCTCAGGTTGTTAGATTCCAGTGATGAGGAAGGGCCCTGCTCAGGTTGTTGGATTCAGTGATGAGGAAGAGGGCCCTGCTCAGGTTGTTAGATTCCAGTGAGGAGGAAGGGCCCTGCTGAGGTTGTTGTTACATTGCAGTGATGAGGAAGAGGCCCCTGCTCAGGTTGTTAGATTCCAGTGATGAGGAAGGGCCCTGCTGAGGTCGTTGTTACATTCCAGTAATGAGGAAGGGGGCCCTGCTGAGGTTGTTGTTACATTCGGTCAAAGAATGAATTTATCTCGTCTTCATCCCCACCTGATAGGAGAGGTCGGCTGTCAGCTGAAAATGTTATCAGGATGTCCCCAGGGCCAACGTGATACACCATATCCGGGTTGATGACATACAATCCTGCTTCGAACTGTTCCTGACAGTGTCCATCGAGACCATAGTGATAAACATGACCAACTTGGAGGGGAGTTTACAAAGACAACTGGAAGAGGTGGACCGGACACGTCCAATCATACGTGGGTCTCTTGATTTTGGCTGGTGTGTACAGACCCAGAAACAAATTTTTTTACCACCAGTTTATGGGATGCCAGAGTCTGGTCTGGCAATTGTCCAGGCCACCATGTCCTCCAGACATTTCACATGATGTCACGGGTGAATTGCTTTGACAACCGTGATACAAGACAAGCTGCTTGTGATCAGCGCCTGCCACTCATCTATAACCCAAGTCAGACTACAGTGGATGGCGTCTGGTTGATTTTAGGGATGCTGCCATTCAAACAGTACATGCCAAACAAACCCATCCCAATTATGGAATAAAGATGTAGGCAGTATGGGATGACAGGACAGTATGTGATGACAGGACCCGTTATGCCTGGAGCATGCAGGTTTACACCCGAAGCGGTGCTGGCGGTGTTCAGAAAAGAACCAGGGAATCCTGCTGGCGGTGTTCCAGAAAGGAACCAGATAAACCTGCTGACGGTGTTCCAGAAAGGAACCAGGAAACCTGCTGATGGTGTTCCGAAAGGAACCAGAGAAACCTGCTGACGGTGTTCAGAAAGGAACCAGGGAATCCTGCTGACAGTGTTCAAGAAAGGAACCAGGGAGTCCTGCTAGGCGGTGTTCAGAGATTGAACCAGATAAACTACTGCTGACGGTGTTCCAGAAAGGAACCAGATAAACCTGCTGAGGGTGTTCCAGAAAGGAACCAGATAAACCTGCTGGCGGTGTTCCAGAAAGGAACCAGGGAACCAGGTGTTCCAGAAAGGAACCAGAGAAACCTGCTGATGGTGTTCCAGAAAGGAACCAGACAAACCTGCTGACGGTGTTCCAGAAAGGAACCAGAGAAACCTGCTGACGGTGTTCGAAAGGAACCAGAAACCTGCTGACGGTGTTTCCAGAAAGGAACCAGAGAAACCTGCTGACGGTGTTCCAGAAAGAACAGACAAACCTCCTGACGGTGTTCCAGAAAGGAACAGAAACCTGCTGGCCAGAAAGGAACCAGACAAACCTGTGTGTTCAGAAAGGAACCAGAGAAACCTGCTGACGGTGTTCCAGAAAGGAACCAGAGAAACCTGTTCCAGAAAGGAACCAGGAAAACGGGGGTCCTGGAAATGACTGCAGGTCTCAGGGCACAACATAACGTCACAATTTCTTCACCTCATATGCTCTTGTGCGAGTACCAGGAGTACAAGAAGCCCAACGCTATCTGGATTACAAAAGGAACAAGAGGGAGTGGACAACCTTGAAGCTGCCAGAGACAGAAGAGACAAAAGGAAGAAGGGACGATCTCTGTGCACCGAGATGTCAAAACGAGCATTATATTCCATGACGCAGTGCATCTATTTTACAAAGCACATGCAACAACCATCACGTATTGTCCAACATTTGTATGAGAACACACAAAATGGAACCACCATTGACAGATTGTGAACATTTTAATGTCTTTGTTATTGTTAGTAATACTGTTATTGTTACTGTTGTTCTTGAATGTGTTCAGACATTAATTTTGTGAATATGGTAAAGTTTTCATGTGTAGTTTTGCGCCAATGTTCTTTCTTTACTAATACAATCATACTGGTCAGTTTTGACGGGGAACACAACAGATGTTATTTCCAGTCTACTAATACAATCCAGTCCCATCCTTCAGCTCACTCAACCCCTCCCATCTACCCACCATCCAGTCCATCTATCTTTCCCATCCATCTCTGAACACCATCAGTCCCAGCCTTCAGCTCCACTCAACCCCTCCCATCTATCTCTGAACACCATCCAGTCCCATCCTTCAGCTCCACTCAACTCCTCCCATCCATCTCTGAACACCATCAGTCCCAGCCTTCAGCTCCTCCAACTCCTCCCATCTATCTCTGAACACCATCCAGTCCGATCCTTCAGCTCCAATCAACCCCTCCCATCTATCTCTGAACACCGTCCAGTTTCTATTGCCATATATTTTTCAGCTGCGATGTTTCACAAAGTTCAAACCTTCTATTTGCAGAGGTGGACATAACTTGCAGCTTGCTGAGGTCCTCCCATATTTAGGTCCATCTAAAGCACATAATACTGCATTTCTACACAATCAACATGACCCATGGCCCTTCCTAGTCGTCTCTATTTACAACAACACAAAGTAAATGCCCACAGTCATCAAGCTAGGTAGATGTTATTAAATATGTTTAAGTAATTGATAAGACTGAACTTGATCAATGATAATTCAATAATCAATTTTGTGTTTCACCTTTAACCAGTCACCTAACAAATGGAAAAACTCTTACAAATACAGTACAAGACTACTTTTGAATGTCTTTAAGCTGTCCTCTATATCAAATTTCAGCCAGATTTCAGCCAAACCAAGCCGCCTACATACCCGACACCCACCAGTCTAGTCAATAACTCAACTTATTATTCCAACACAACTTCCTTCCCATCTTTCTTTTTATGTGTCAAGGAAAGGTTTGAAGAACAAACAAAAAAGTTGCATGAAAACACACATACAGCTACACATTAACACACGGAAACTGTAGACCCTCCTATAACGACACAAGACGAGACCCAGATGTGGAATCAAGAGGCAGATGGTTTGAGCTCTGATATGTATTATTGTCCAAGGCAAAAGGCAGGTCGGGGACAGGCAAGACTTCAAAACCAGGTCAGAGATCCAAACAGAACAGGGCAGGCAGAATGGTCAGACAGGCAGAATGGTGAGACAGGCAGAATGGTCAGGCAGGCAGAATGGTCAGACAGGCAGAATGGTCAGACAGGCAGAATGGTCAGGCAGGCAGAATGGTCAGACAGGCAGAATGGTCAGACAGGCAGAATGGTGAGACAGGCAGAATGGTCAGACAGGCAGAATGGTCAGGCAGGCAGAATGGTGAGACAGGCAGAACGGTCAGGCAGGCAGAATGGTCAGACAGGCAGAATGGTCAGGCAGGCAGAATGGTGAGACAGGCAGAACGGTCAGGCAGGCAGAATGGTGAGACAGGCAGAATGGTCAGGCAGGCAGAATGGTCAGACAGGCAGAATGGTCAGACAGGCAGAATGGTCAGGCAGGCAGAATGGTGAGACAGGCAGAACGGTCAGGCAGGCAGAATGGTGAGACAGGCAGAATGGTCAGACAGGCAGAATGGTCAGGCAGGCAGAATGGTCAGACAGGCAGAATGGTCAGACAGGCAGAATGGTGAGACAGGCAGAATGGTCAGACAGGCAGAATGGTCAGGCAGGCAGAATGGTCAGGCAGGCAGAATGGTCAGACAGGCAGAATGGTGAGACAGGCAGAATGGTCAGACA
>NW_025750863.1:0-17408 GCF_021184085.1 Oncorhynchus gorbuscha | reverse complement strand
CTGGCCCGCATGCAGCAACACACAGGTCAGACACTACATCACACTCAGAGAGGAGACTGGCCCGCATGCAGCAACACACAGGTCAGACACTACATCACACTCAGAGAGGAGACTGGCACTACATCACACTCAGAGAGGGAGACATGCAGCAACACACAGGTCAGACACTACATCACACTTAGAGAGGAGACTGGCCCGCATGCAACAACACACAGGTCAGACACTACATCACACTCCGAGAGGAGACTGGCCCGCATGCAGCAACACACAGGTCAGACACTACATCACACTTAGAGAGGAGACTGGCCCGCATGCAGCAACACACAGGTCAGACACTACATCACACTTAGAGAGGAGACACAGCAACACACAGGTCAGACACTACATCACACTTAGAGAGGAGACTGGCCCGCATGCAGCAACACACAGGTCAGACACTACATCACACTTAGAGAGGAGACTGGCCCGCATGCAACAACACACAGGTCAGACACTACATCACACTTAGAGAGGAGACTGGCCCGCATGCAGCAACACACAGGTCAGACACTACATCACACTCAGAGAGGAGACTGGCCCGCATGCAGCAACACACAGGTCAGACACTACATCACACTTAGAGAGGAGACTGGCCCGCATGCAGCAACACACAGGTCAGACACTACATCACACTCAGAGAGGAGACTGGCCCGCATGCAGCAACACACAGGTCAGACACTACATCACACTTAGAGAGGAGACTGGCCCGCATGCAGCAACACACAGGTCAGACACTACATCACACTTAGAGAGGAGACTGGCCCGCATGCAGCAACACACAGGTCAGACACTACATCACACTCAGAGAGGAGACTGGCCCGCATGCAGCAACACACAGGTCAGACACTACATCACACTCAGAGAGGAGACTGGCCCGCATGCAGCAACACACAGGTCAGACACTACATCACACTCAGAGAGGAGACTGGCCCGCATGCAGCAACACACAGGTCAGACACTACATCACACTCAGAGAGGAGACTGGCCCGCATCAGCACAATCACACAGGTCAGACACTACATCACACTTAGAGAGGAGACTGGCCCGCATGCAGCAACACACAGGTCAGACACTACATCACACACAGAGAGGAGACTGGCCCGCATGCAGCAACACACAGGTCAGACACTACATCACACTCAGAGAGGAGACTGGCCCGCATGCAGCAACACACAGGTCAGACACTACATCACACTCAGAGAGGAGACTGGCCCGCATGCAGCAACACACAGGTCAGACACTACATCACACTTAGAGAGGAGACTGGCCCGCATGCAGCAACACACAGGTCAGACACTACATCACACTTAGAGAGGAGACTGGCCCGCATGCAGCAACACACAGGTCAGACACTACATCACACTTAGAGAGAGAGACTGGCCCGCATGCAGCAACACACAGGTCAGACACTACATCACACTTAGAGAGGAGACTGGCCCGCATGCAGCAACACACAGGTCAGACACTACATCACACTTAGAGAGGAGACTGGCATGCAGCAACACACAGGTCAGACACACATCACACAGGTCAGCACACACATCACACATCACACTCAGAGAGAGACAGAGAGGAGACTGGCCCGCATGCAGCAACACACAGGTCAGACACTACATCACACTTAGAGAGAGAGACTGGCCCGCATGCAGCAACACACAGGTCAGACACTACATCACACTTAGAGAGGAGACTGGCCCGCATGCAGCAACACACAGGTCAGACACTACATCACACTTAGAGAGGAGACTGGCCCGCATGCAGCAACACACAGGTCAGACACTACATCACACTCAGAGAGGAGACTGGCCCGCATGCAGCAACACACAGGTCAGACACTACATCACACTCAGAGAGCAGCAGAGACACTACATCACACTCAGAGAGGAGACTGGCCCGCATGCAGCAACACACAGGTCAGACACTACATCACACTTAGAGAGGAGACTGGCCCGCATGCAGCAACACACAGGTCAGACACTACATCACACTTAGAGAGGAGACTGGCCCGCATGCAGCAACACACAGGTCAGACACTACATCACACTTAGAGAGGAGACTGGCCCGCATGCAGCAACACACAGGTCAGACACTACATCACACTCAGAGAGGAGACTGGCCCGCATGCAGCAACACACAGGTCAGACACTACATCACACTCAGAGAGGAGACTGGCCCGCATGCAGCAACACACAGGTCAGACACTACATCACACTTAGAGAGGAGACTGGCCCGCATGCAGCAACACACAGGTCAGACACTACATCACACTTAGAGAGGAGACAACACACAGGTCAGACCCGCATGCAGCAACACACAGGTCAGACACTACATCACACTTAGAGAGGAGACTGGCCCGCATGCAGCAACACACAGGTCAGACACTACATCACACTCAGAGAGGAGACTGGCCCGCATGCAGCAACACACAGGTCAGACACTACATCACACTCAGAGAGGAGACTGGCCCGCATGCAGCAACACACAGGTCAGACACTACATCACACTCAGAGAGGAGACTGGCCCGCATGCAGCAACACACAGGTCAGACACTACATCACACTTAGAGAGGAGACTGGCCCGCATGCAGCAACACACAGGTCAGACACTACATCACACTTAGAGAGGAGACTGGCCAACACACAGGTCAGACATGCAGCAACACACAGGTCAGACACTACATCACACTCAGAGAGGAGACTGGCCCGCATGCAGCAACACACAGGTCAGCAACACACAGGTCAGAACACACAGGTCATCACACTTAGAGAGGAGACTGGCCCGCATGCAGCAACACACAGGTCAGACACTACATCACACTTAGAGAGGAGACTGGCCCGCATGCAGCAACACACAGGTCAGACACTACATCACACTTAGAGAGGAGACTGGCCCGCATGCAGCAACACACAGGTCAGACACTACATCACACTTAGAGAGGAGACTGGCCCGCATGCAGCAACACACAGGTCAGACACTACATCACACTTAGAGAGGAGACTGGCCCGCATGCAGCAACACACAGGTCAGACACTACATCACACTCAGAGAGGAGACTGGCCCGCATGCAGCAACACACAGGTCAGACACTACATCACACTTAGAGAGGAGACTGGCCCGCATGCAGCAACACACACAGGTCAGACACTACATCACACTTAGAGAGGAGACTGGCCCGCATGCAGCAACACACAGGTCAGACACTACATCACACTTAGAGAGGAGACTGGCCCGCATGCAGCAACACACAGGTCAGACACTACATCACACTTAGAGAGGAGACTGATGCAGCAACACACAGGTCAGACACTACATCACACTCAGAGAGGAGACTGGCCCGCATGCAGCATGCAGCAACACACAGGTCAGACACTACATCACACTTAGAGAGGAGACTGGCCCGCATGCAGCAACACACAGGTCAGACACTACATCACACTCAGAGAGGAGACTGGCCCGCATGCAGCAACACACAGGTCAGACACTACATCACACTTAGAGAGGAGACTGGCCCGCATGCAGCAACACACAGGTCAGACACTACATCACACTCAGAGAGGAGACTGGCCCGCATGCAGCAACACACAGGTCAGACACTACATCACACTCAGAGAGGAGACTGGCCCGCATGCAGCAACACACAGGTCAGACACTACATCACACTCAGAGAGGAGACTGGCCCGCATGCAGCAACACACAGGTCAGACACTACATCACACTCACTTAGAGAGGAGACTGGCCCGCATGCAGCAACACACAGGTCAGACACTACATCACACTCAGAGAGGAGACTGGCCCGCATGCAGCAACACACAGGTCAGACACTACATCACACTTAGAGAGGAGACTGGCCCGCATGCAGCAACACACAGGTCAGACACTACATCACACTTAGAGAGGAGACTGGCCCGCATGCAGCAACACACAGGTCAGACACTACATCACACTTAGAGAGGAGACTGGCCCGCATGCAGCAACACACAGGTCAGACACTACATCACACTTAGAGAGGAGACTGGCCCGCATGCAGCAACACACAGGTCAGACACTACATCACACTTAGAGAGGAGACTGGCCCGCATGCAGCAACACACAGGTCAGACACTACATCACACTTAGAGAGGAGACTGGCCCGCATGCAGCAACACACAGGTCAGACACTACATCACACTTAGAGAGGAGACTGGCCCGCATGCAGCAACACACAGGTCAGACACTACATCACACTTAGAGAGGAGACTGGCCCGCATGCAGCAACACACAGGTCAGACACTACATCACACTTAGAGAGGAGACTGGCCCGCATGCAGCAACACACAGGTCAGACACTACATCACACTTAGAGAGGAGACTGGCCCGCATGCAGCAACACACAGGTCAGACACTACATCACACTTAGAGAGGAGACTGGCCCGCATGCAGCAACACACAGGTCAGACACTACATCACACTTAGAGAGGAGACTGGCCCGCATGCAGCAACACACAGGTCAGACACTACATCACACTTAGAGAGGAGACTGGCCCGCATGCAGCAACACACAGGTCAGACACTACATCACACACAGGTCAGAGGAGACTGGCCCGCATGCAGCAACACACAGGTCAGACACTACATCACACTTAGAGAGGAGACTGGCCCGCATGCAGCAACACACAGGTCAGACACTACATCACACTTAGAGAGGAGACTGGCCCGCATGCAGCAACACACAGGTCAGACACTACATCACACTCAGAGAGGAGACTGGCCCGCATGCAGCAACACACAGGTCAGACACTACATCACACTCAGAGAGGAGACTGGCCCGCATGCAGCAACACACAGGTCAGACACTACATCACACTCAGAGAGGAGACTGGCCCGCATGCAGCAACACACAGGTCAGACACTACATCACACTTAGAGAGGAGACTGGCCCGCATGCAGCAACACACAGGTCAGACACTACATCACACTTAGAGAGGAGACTGGCCCGCATGCAGCAACACACAGGTCAGACACTACATCACACTTAGAGAGGAGACTGGCCAACACACAGGTCATGCAGCAACACACAGGTCAGACACTACATCACACTCAGAGAGGAGACTGGCCCGCATGCAGCAACACACAGGTCAGACACTACATCACACTCAGAGAGGAGACTGGCCCGCATGCAGCAACACACAGGTCAGACACTACATCACACTTAGAGAGGAGACTGGCCCGCATGCAGCAACACACAGGTCAGACACTACATCACACTTAGAGAGGAGACTGGCCCGCATGCAGCAACACACAGGTCAGACACTACATCACACTTAGAGAGGAGACTGGCCCGCATGCAGCAACACACAGGTCAGACACTACATCACACTTAGAGAGGAGACTGGCCCGCATGCAGCAACACACAGGTCAGACACTACATCACACTTAGAGAGGAGACTGGCCCGCATGCAGCAACACACAGGTCAGACACTACATCACACTTAGAGAGGAGACTGGCCCGCATGCAGCAACACACAGGTCAGACACTACATCACACTTAGAGAGGAGACTGGCCCGCATGCAGCAACACACAGGTCAGACACTACATCACACTTAGAGAGGAGACTGGCCCGCATGCAGCAACACACAGGTCAGACACTACATCACACTTAGAGAGGAGACTGGCCCGCATGCAACAACACACAGGTCAGACACTACATCACACTCCGAGAGGAGACTGGCCCGCATGCAGCAACACACAGGTCAGACACTACATCACACTCAGAGAGGAGACTGGCCCGCATGCAGCAACACACAGGTCAGACACTACATCACACTTAGAGAGGAGACTGGCCCGCATGCAGCAACACACAGGTCAGACACTACATCACACTTAGAGAGGATACTGGCCCGCATGCAGCAACACACAGGTCAGACACTACATCACACTCAGAGAGGAGACTGGCCCGCATGCAGCAACACACAGGTCAGACACTACATCACACTCAGAGAGGAGACTGGCCCGCATGCAGCAACACACAGGTCAGACACTACATCACACTCAGAGAGGAGACTGGCCCGCATGCAGCAACACACAGGTCAGACACTACATCACACTTAGAGAGGAGACTGGCCCGCATGCAGCAACACACAGGTCAGACACTACATCACACTTAGAGAGGAGACTGGCCCGCATGCAGCAACACACAGGTCAGACACTACATCACACTTAGAGAGGAGACTGGCCCGCATGCAGCAACACACAGGTCAGACACTACATCACACTCAGAGAGGAGACTGGCCCGCATGCAGCAACACACAGGTCAGACACTACATCACACTTAGAGAGGAGACTGGCCCGCATGCAGCAACACACAGGTCAGACACTACATCACACTTAGAGAGGAGACTGGCCCGCATGCAGCAACACACAGGTCAGACACTACATCACACTTAGAGAGGAGACTGGCCCGCATGCAGCAACACACAGGTCAGACACTACATCACACTTAGAGAGGAGACTGGCCCGCATGCAGCAACACACAGGTCAGACACTACATCACACTTAGAGAGGAGACTGGCCCGCATGCAGCAACACACAGGTCAGACACTACATCACACTTAGAGAGGAGACTGGCCCGCATGCAGCAACACACAGGTCAGACACTACATCACACTCAGAGAGGAGACTGGCCCGCATGCAGCAACACACAGGTCAGACACTACATCACACTTAGAGAGGAGACTGGCCCGCATGCAGCAACACACAGGTCAGACACTACATCACACTTAGAGAGGAGACTGGCCCGCATGCAGCAACACACAGGTCAGACACTACATCACACTTAGAGAGGAGACTGGCCCGCATGCAGCAACACACAGGTCAGACACTACATCACACTTAGAGAGGAGACTGGCCCGCATGCAGCAACACACAGGTCAGACACTACATCACACTCAGAGAGGAGACTGGCCCGCATGCAGCAACACACAGGTCAGACACTACATCACACTGAGCAACACACAGGTCAGACACTACATCACACTTAGAGAGGAGACTGGCCCGCATGCAGCAACACACAGGTCAGACACTACATCACACTTAGAGAGGAGACTGGCCCGCATGCAGCAACACACAGGTCAGACACTACATCACACTTAGAGAGGAGACTGGCCCGCATGCAGCAACACACAGGTCAGACACTACATCACACTCAGAGAGGAGACTGGCCCGCATGCAGCAACACACAGGTCAGACACTACATCACACTCAGAGAGGAGACTGGCCCGCATGCAGCAACACACAGGTCAGACACTACATCACACTCAGAGAGGAGACTGGCCCGCATGCAGCAACACACAGGTCAGACACTACATCACACTTAGAGAGGAGACTGGGTCCCGCATGCAGCAACACACAGGTCAGACACTACATCACACTTAGAGAGGAGACTGGCCCGCATGCAGCAACACACAGGTCAGACACTACATCACACTCAGAGAGGAGACTGGCCCGCATGCAGCAACACACAGGTCAGACACTACATCACACTCAGAGAGGAGACTGGCCCGCATGCAGCAACACACAGGTCAGACACTACATCACACTCAGAGAGGAGACTGGCCCGCATGCAGCAACACACAGGTCAGACACTACATCACACTTAGAGAGGAGACTGGCCCGCATGCAGCAACACACAGGTCAGACACTACATCACACTTAGAGAGGAGACTGGCCCGCATGCAGCAACACACAGGTCAGACACTACATCACACTTAGAGAGGAGACTGGCCCGCATGCAGCAACACACAGGTCAGACACTACATCACACTTAGAGAGGAGACTGGCCCGCATGCAGCAACACACAGGTCAGACACTACATCACACTTAGAGAGGAGACTGGCCCGCATGCAGCAACACACAGGTCAGACACTACATCACACTTAGAGAGGAGACTGGCCCGCATGCAGCAACACACAGGTCAGACACTACATCACACTTAGAGAGGAGACTGGCCCGCATGCAGCAACACACAGGTCAGACACTACATCACACTTAGAGAGGAGACTGGCCCGCATGCAGCAACACACAGGTCAGACACTACATCACACTTAGAGAGGAGACTGGCCCGCATGCAGCAACACACAGGTCAGACACTACATCACACTCAGAGAGGAGACTGGCCCGCATGCAGCAACACACAGGTCAGACACTACATCACACTCAGAGAGGAGACTGGCCCGCATGCAGCAACACACAGGTCAGACACTACATCACACTCAGAGAGGAGACTGGCCCGCATGCAGCAACACACAGGTCAGACACTACATCACACTTAGAGAGGAGACTGGCCCGCATGCAGCAACACACAGGTCAGACACTACATCACACTCAGAGAGGAGACTGGCCCGCATGCAGCAACACACAGGTCAGACACTACATCACACTCAGAGAGGAGACTGGCCCGCATGCAGCAACACACAGGTCAGACACTACATCACACTCAGAGAGGAGACTGGCCCGCATGCAGCAACACACAGGTCAGACACTACATCACACTTAGAGAGGAGACTGGCCCGCATGCAGCAACACACAGGTCAGACACATACATCACACTCAGAGAGGAGACTGGCCCGCATGCAGCAACACACAGGTCAGACACTACATCACACTTAGAGAGGAGACTGGCCCGCATGCAGCAACACACAGGTCAGACACTACATCACACTTAGAGAGGAGACTGGCCCGCATGCAGCAACACACAGGTCAGACACTACATCACACTTAGAGAGGAGACTGGCCCGCATGCAGCAACACACAGGTCAGACACTACATCACACTTAGAGAGGAGACTGGCCCGCATGCAGCAACACACAGGTCAGACACTACATCACACTTAGAGAGGAGACTGGCCCGCATGCAGCAACACACAGGTCAGACACTACATCACACTTAGAGAGGAGACTGGCCCGCATGCAGCAACACACAGGTCAGACACTACATCACACTTAGAGAGGAGACTGGCCCGCATGCAGCAACACACAGGTCAGACACACATCACACTTAGAGAGGAGACTGGCCCGCATGCAGCAACACACAGGTCAGACACTACATCACACTTAGAGAGGAGACTGGCCCGCATGCAGCAACACACAGGTCAGACACTACATCACACTTAGAGAGGAGACTGGCCCGCATGCAGCAACACACAGGTCAGACACTACATCACACTTAGAGAGGAGACTGGCCCGCATGCAGCAACACACAGGTCAGACACTACATCACACTCAGAGAGGAGACTGCAGCAAACACACAGGTCAGACACTACATCACACTTAGAGAGGAGACTGGCCCGCATGCAGCAACACACAGGTCAGACACTACATCACACTTAGAGAGGAGACTGGCCCGCATGCAGCAACACACACACAGGTCAGACACTACATCACACTTAGAGAGGAGACTGGCCCGCATGCAGCAACACACAGGTCAGACACTACATCACACTTAGAGAGGAGACTGGCCCGCATGCAGCAACACACAGGTCAGACACTACATCACACTCAGAGAGGAGACTGGCCCGCATGCAGCAACACACAGGTCAGACACTACATCACACTCAGAGAGGAGACTGGCCCGCATGCAGCAACACACAGGTCAGACACTACATCACACTTAGAGAGGAGACTGGCCCGCATGCAGCAACACACAGGTCAGACACTACATCACACTTAGAGAGGAGACTGGCCCGCATGCAGCAACACACAGGTCAGACACTACATCACACTCAGAGAGGAGACTGGCCCGCATGCAGCAACACACAGGTCAGACACTACATCACACTCAGAGAGGAGACTGGCCCGCATGCAGCAACACACAGGTCAGACACTACATCACACTCAGAGAGGAGACTGGCCCGCATGCAGCAACACACAGGTCAGACACTACATCACACTTAGAGAGGAGACTGGCCCGCATGCAGCAACACACAGGTCAGACACTACATCACACTTAGAGAGGAGACTGGCCCGCATGCAGCAACACACAGGTCAGACACTACATCACACTTAGAGAGGAGACTGGCCCGCATGCAGCAACACACAGGTCAGACACTACATCACACTCAGAGAGGAGACTGGCCCGCATGCAGCAACACACAGGTCAGACACTACATCACACTTAGAGAGGAGACTGGCCCGCATGCAGCAACACACAGGTCAGACACTACATCACACTTAGAGAGGAGACAGCAACACACAGGTCAGACACTACATCACACTTAGAGAGGAGACTGGCCCGCATGCCCGGTCATGCAGCAACACACAGGTCAGACACTACATCACACTTAGAGAGGAGACTGGCCCGCATGCAGCAACACACAGGTCAGACACTACATCACAGACAGCAACACACAGGTCAGACACTACATCACACTTAGAGAGGAGACTGGCCCGCATGCAGCAACACACAGGTCAGACACTACATCACACTCAGACACTAGAGAGGAGACTGGCCCGCATGCAGCAACACACAGGTCAGACACTACATCACACTTAGAGAGGAGACTGGCCCGCATGCAGCAACACACAGGTCAGACACTACATCACACTTAGAGAGGAGACTGGCCCGCATGCAGCAACACACAGGTCAGACACTACATCACACTTAGAGAGGAGACTGGCCCGCATGCAGCAACACACAGGTCAGACACTACATCACACTTAGAGAGGAGACTGGCCCGCATGCAGCAACACACAGGTCAGACACTACATCACACTTAGAGAGGAGACTGGCCCGCAGCAACACACAGGTCAGACACTACATCACACTTAGAGAGGAGACAACACACAGGTCAGACACTACATCACACTTAGAGAGGAGACTGGCCCGCATGCAGGTCAACACACAGGTCAGACACTCACATCACACTTAGAGAGGAGACTGGCCCGCATGCAGCAACACACAGGTCAGACACTACATCACACTTAGAGAGGAGACTGGCCCGCATGCAGCAACACACAGGTCAGACACTACATCACACTTAGAGCAAGGAGACTGGCCCGCATGCAGCAACACACAGGTCAGACACTACATCACACTTAGAGAGGAGACTGGCCCGCATGCAGCAACACACAGGTCAGACACTACATCACACTTAGAGAGGAGACTGGCCCGCATGCAGCAACACACAGGTCAGACACTACATCACACTTAGAGAGGAGACTGCAGCAACACACAGGCAGACAACACACAGGTCATGCAGCAACACACAGGTCAGACACTACATCACACTTAGAGAGGAGACTGGCCCGCATGCAGCAACACACAGGTCAGACACTACATCACACTTAGAGAGGAGACTGGCCCGCATGCAGCAACACACAGGTCAGACACTACATCACACTTAGAGAGGAGACTGGCCCGCATGCAGCAACACACAGGTCAGACACTACATCACACTTAGAGAGGAGACTGGCCCGCATGCAGCAACACACAGGTCAGACACTACATCACACTTAGAGAGGAGACTGGCCCGCATGCAGCAACACACAGGTCAGACACTACATCACACTTAGAGAGGAGACTGGCCCGCATGCAGCAACACACAGGTCAGACACTACATCACACTTAGAGAGGAGACTGGCCCGCATGCAGCAACACACAGGTCAGACACTACATCACACTTAGAGAGGAGACTGGCCCGCATGCAGCAACACACAGGTCAGACACTACATCACACACTTAGAGAGGAGACTGGCCCGCATGCAGCAACACACAGGTCAGACACTACATCACACTTAGAGAGGAGACTGGCCCGCATGCAGCAACACACAGGTCAGACACTACATCACACTTAGAGAGGAGACTGGCCCGCATGCAGCAACACACAGGTCAGACACTACATCACACTTAGAGAGGAGACTGGCCCGGTCAGACACTACATCACACTTAGCAGCAGCAACACACAGGTCAGACACTACATCACACTTAGAGAGGAGACTGGCCCGCATGCAGCAACACACAGGTCAGACACTACATCACACTTAGAGAGGAGACTGGCCCGCATGCAGCAACACACAGGTCAGACACTACATCACACTCAGAGAGGAGACTGGAGCAGGGTCAGACACTACATCACACTTAGAGAGGAGACTGGCCCGCATGCAGCAACACACAGGTCAGACACTACATCACACTTAGAGAGGAGACTGGCCCGCATGCAGCAACACACAGGTCAGACACTACATCACACTTAGAGAGGAGACTGGCCCGCATGCAGCAACACACAGGTCAGACACTACATCACACTTAGAGAGGAGACTGGCCCACACAGGTCAGACACTACATCACAGGTCAGACACAGGTCAGACACATCACACTTAGAGAGGAGACTGGCCCGCATGCAGCAACACACAGGTCAGACACTACATCACACTTAGATAGGAGACTGGCCCGCATGCAGCAACACACAGGTCAGACACTACATCACACTTAGAGAGGAGACTGGCCCGCATGCAACAACACACACTACATCACACTTAGGTGGCCCGCAGACACTAGACATCACACACTTAGAGAGGAGACTGGCCCGCATGCAGCAACACACAGGTCAGACACTACATCACACTTAGAGAGGAGACTGGCCCGCATGCAGCAACACACAGTTCAGAGACTACATCACACTCAGAGAGGAGACTGGCCCGCATGCAGCAACACACAGGTCAGACACTACATCACACTCAGAGAGGAGACTGGCCCGCATGCAACAACACACAGGTCAGACACTACATCACACTCAGAGAGGAGACTGGCCCGCATGCAACAACACACAGGTCAGACACTACATCACACTCAGAGAGGAGACTTGCTCGCATGCAGCAACACACAGGTCAGACACTACGTCACACTCAGAGAGGAGACTGGCCCGCATGCAGCAACACACAGGTCAGACACTACATCACACTCAGAGAGGAGACTGGCCCGCATGCAACAACACACAGTTCAGACACTACATCACACTCAGAGAGGAGACTGGCCCGCTTGCAACAACACACAGGTCAGACACTACATCACACTCAGAGAGGAGACTGGCCCGCATGCAACAACACACAGGTCAGACACTACATCACACTCAGAGAGGAGACTGGGCCGCATGCAGCAACACACAGGTCAGACACTACATCACACTCAGGCAGACATTTTGTACAGTCCAAAACATAAAAACCTCCGTGACTTTGAGCTTGTTGGTGAGGATCGGCCTGATCAATCACTAATCTATTTGGGATGCGAGATGATATGTAGATCAGTGATGCGCTGACCCTGTCAATCACACTGACTAACTTCATGTGCTGCATTGTTGACAATCCAATCCATACATTTCCATTTTACCCTTGATGGAGAGGACAATAAAGTGTCTCCCTCCCTCTCAGATGGTTCCCAGGAGATGGCCTCCAGCCAGTCAGCAGACAGACCATCTACCTCCCAGTCCCAGGAGATGGCCACCCAGTCAGCAGACGGACCCTCTACCTCCCAGTCCCAGGAGATGGCCACCCAGTCAGCAGACGGACCATCTACCTCCCAGTCCCAGGAGATGGCCTCCAGCCAGTCAGCAGACGGACCCTGTACCTCCCAGTCCCAGGAGATGGCCACCCAGTCAGCAGACGGACCCTCTACCTCCCAGTCCCAGGAGATGGCCACCCAGTCAGCAGACGGACCCTCTACCTCCCAGTCCCAGGAGATGGCCACCCAGTCAGCAGACAGACCATCTACCTCCCAGTCCCAGGAGATGGCCAGCCAGTCAGCAGACGGACCATCTACCTCCCAGTCCCAGGAGATGGCCAGCCAGTCAGCAGACGGACCCTCTACCTTCCAGTCCCAGGAGATGGCCACCCAGTCAGCAGACAGACCATCTACCTCCCAGTCCCAGGAGATGGCCACCCAGTCAGCAGACAGACCATCTACCTCCCAGTCCCAGGAAATGGCCACCCAGTCAGCAGACGGACCCTCCACCAGGTCCTCCTCACACCTCTTCCCCAGCCAGCAGCAGCAGGATGGGGAGGATGAAGACCTGGACCAGGGAGACCCAGAGGACAAGGGCCAGAGCAGGCCAGATCACTCCAGGGACAGAGCTCTAAACATGGCTTCCCCTGCTGAGGCTGACTCCCTGGTGTGTGAGGGAGCAGTAGCCAGCCCTGTTCCTGAGATGAGCAACGACAGCAGGGCCTGAGACACACACAACCACACGAAGGACAGAACCGCTGACCCCCTCCACATCCATGGCTCCAACTGTCAGCATACATACTCACCCAGCACCAAGGGACGCTGTCTTCTAGGACTGACAACTCATCTGAGGATGTTTTCTCTCTGTTCAAGTACATTTTCAATAAAGTTTATACAAATCTAAAACATGGTCATGTGTTGTCAACCAATTTTACTCTTTAATAAATGTTGCCATACGGGCCAAACTTCCTGTTGTGGAGCTGATGTCCTGTTTCCTTTCCTTGTTGCTTTTCTGAGCAAAACGCCTCATCACCAGCCATACAAAACACCTCATCACCAGCCATACAAAACACCTCATCACCAGCCATACAAAACACCTCAGCACGAGCCATACAAAACACCTCATCACCAGCCATACAAAACACCTCATCACCAGCCATACAAAACACCTCAGCACCAGCCATACAAAACGCCTCATCACCAGCCATACAAAACACCTCATCACCAGCCATACAAAACACCTCATCACCAGCCATACAAAACGCCTCATCACCAGCCATACAAAACACCTCATCACCAGCCATACAAAACACCTCAGCACCAGCCATACAAAACACCTCATCACCAGCCATGCAAAACACCTCATCACCAGCCATACAAAACACCTCATCACCAGCCATACAAAACACCTCATCACCAGCCATACAAAACACATCACCAGCCATACAAAACACCCCATCACCAGCCATACAAAACACCTCATCACCAGCTATGCAAAACACCTCATCACCAGCCATACAAAACACATCACCAGCCATGCAAAACACCTCATCACCAGCCATACAAAACACCTCATCACAAGGGCTATTTAAGGTTCCCTGGTCCCTCTGTGTTGGGTAAGGACTGGTCTATTTAATTAAGGTTCCCTGGCCCCTCTGTGTTGGGTAAGGACTGGTCTATTTAATTAAGGTTCCCTGGGCCTCTGTGTTGGGTAAGGACTGGTCTATTTAATTAAGGTTCCCTGGCCCCTCTGTGTTGGGTAAAGACTGGTCTATTTAATTAAGGTTCCCTGGACCCTCTGTGTTGGGTAAAGACTGGTCTATTTAATTAAGGTTCCCTGGCCCCTCTGTGTTGGGTAAAGACTGGTCTATTTAATTAAGGTTCCCTGGCCCCTCTGTGTGTGTAAAAGACTGGTCTATTTAATTAAGGTTCCCTGGCCCCTCTGTGTTGGGTAAAGACTGGTCTATTTAATTAAGGTTCCCTGGCCCCTCTGTGTTGGGTAAAGACTGGTCTATTTAATTAAGGTTCCCTGGCCCCTCTGTGTTGGGTAAAGACTGGTCTATTTAATTAAGGTTCCCTGGCCCCTCTGTGTTGGGTAAAGACTGGTCTATTTAATTAAGGTTCCCTGGCCCCTCTGTGTTGGGTAAAGACTGGTCTATTTAATTAAGGTTCCCTGGCCCCTCTGTGTTGGGTAAGGACTGGTCTATTTAATTAAGGTTCCCTGGCCCCTCTGTGTTGGGTAAAGACTGGTCTATTTAATTAAGGTTCCCTGGCCCCTCTGTGTTGGGTAAAGACTGGTCTATTTAATTAAGGTTCCCTGGCCCCTCTGTGTTGGGTAAAGACTGGTCTATTTAATTAAGGTTCCCTGGCCCCTCTGTGTTGGGTAAAGACTGGTCTATTTAATTAAGGTTCCCTGGCCCCTCTGTGTTGGGTAAAGACTGGTCTATTTAATTAAGGTTCCCTGGCCCCTCTGTGTTGGGTAAAGACTGGTCTATTTAATTAAGGTTCCCTAGTCCCTCTTGTTCAGATCACTGTGTCACTTGCATAATGCTTTTATAAAAATCTCTCGTCATCAATTCTAGCCCTTTTCCCATCCTAAATAAATACAATGTAAACATATTTACCTGAAGCCTTGTGGACATTTGACTTAACAGCCACGATACGATCTTCACCCAGATCAATAAACATTTCACTGTTCAACAGGTCTGGTAATGCAGCATGATACGATCTTCACCCAGATCAATAAACATTTCACTGTTCAACAGGTCTGGTAATGCAGCATGATACGATCTTCACCCAGATCAATAAACATTTCACTGTTCAACAGGTCTGGTAATGCAGCATGATACGATCTTCACCCAGATCAATAAACATTTCACTGTTCAACAGGTCTGGTAATGCAGCATGATACGATCTTCACCCAGATCAATAAACATTTCACTGTTCAACAGGTCTGGTAATGCAGCATGATACGATCTTCACCCAGATCAATAAACATTTCACTGTCCAACAGGTTTGGTAATGCAGCATGATACGATCTTCACCCAGATCAATAAACATTTCACTGTTCAACAGGTCTGGTAATGCAGCATGATACGATCTTCACCCAGATCAATAAACATTTCACTGTTCAACAGGTCTGGTAATGCAGCATGATACGATCTTCACCCAGATCAATAAACATTTCACTGTTCAACAGGTCTGGTAATGCAGCATGATACGATCTTCACCCAGATCAATAAACATTTCACTGTTGAACAGGTCTGGTAATGCAGCATGATACGATCTTCACCCAGATCAATAAACATTTCACTGTTCAACAGGTCTGGTAATGCAGCATGATACGATCTTCACCCAGATCAATAAACATTTCACTGTTCAACAGGTCTGGTAATGCAGCATGATACGATCTTCACCCAGATCAATAAACATTTCACTGTCCAACAGGTTTGGTAATGCAGCATGATACGATCTTCACCCAGATCAATAAACATTTCACTGTTCAACAGGTCTGGTAATGCAGCATGATACGATCTTCACCCAGATCAATAAACATTTCACTGTCCAACAGGTTTGGTAATGCACTTTAATTCATTTAAAACATACAATGGAATAGAGCACTTGAAAATACTTGTTTTTCCACAAGATACCAACTGCCAAAAAATATTACAAAAATATATTTCGGTTAAAATACAATACCAGGCTGTACAATGACATTGTTCTCAGTGCCTGATGTCATTATACAGTTCAGTGTAAAAACGATGGCCTGAGAATCCCATTTGTGTGGAATCTATTCTACATCTCCCCAAATGTGTTCAATCAAATACAGAAAATGAGAAATGTTTGGTAAAAACTGTAGCTGCTTGTTCCAGGTGTTGTTTCCATGGTAACTGTCCTGTTG
>NW_025750862.1:0-17409 GCF_021184085.1 Oncorhynchus gorbuscha | reverse complement strand
GGAAAACGGCGTTTAACACCCGTTAGGGCATTTTGAGTACCGGGTTCTGCCGCTTGGTCTCGCCAATGCGCCAGCTGTTTTTCAGGCATTAGTTAATGATGTTCTGAGAGACATGCTGAACATCTTTGTTTTTGTCTATCTTGACGATATCCTGATTTTTTCTCCGTCACTCGAGATTCATGTTCAGCACGTTCGACGTGTTCTACAGCGCCTTTAGAGAATTGTCTCTACGTAAAGGCTGAGAAGTGCTCTTTCATGTCTCCTCCGTTACTTTTCTCGGTTCCGTTATTTCCGCTGAAGGCATTCAGATGGATTCCGCTAAGGTCCAAGCTGTCAGTGATTGGCCCGTTCCAAGGTCACGTGTCGAGTTGCAGCGCTTTTTAGGTTTCGCTAATTTCTATCGGCGTTTCATTCGTACTTTCGGTCAAGTTGCTGCCCCTCTCACAGCTCTTACTTCTGTCAAGACGTGTTTTAAGTGGTCCGGTTCCGCCCAGGGAGCTTTTGATCTTCTAAAAGAACGTTTTACGTCCGCTCCTATCCTCGTTACTCCTGACGTCACTAGACAATTCATTGTCGAGGTTGACGCTTCAGAGGTAGGCGTGGGAGCCATTCTATCCCAGCGCTTCCAGTCTGACGATAAGGTTCATCCTTGCGCTTATTTTTCTCATCGCCTGTCGCCATCTGAGCGCAACTATGATGTGGGTAACCGTGAACTGCTCGCCATCCGCTTAGCCCTAGGCGAATGGCGACAGTGGTTGGAGGGGGCGACCGTTCCTTTTGTCGTTTGGACAGACCATAAGAACCTTGAGTACATCCGTTCTGCCAAACGACTTAATGCCCGTCAAGCTCGTTGGGCGTTGTTTTTCGCTCGTTTCGAGTTTGTGATTTCTTACCGTCCGGGTAGCAAGAACACCAAGCCTGATGCCTTATCCCGTCTGTTTAGTTCTTCTGTGGCTTCTACTGATCCCGAGGGGATTCTTCCTTATGGGCGTGTTGTCGGGTTAACAGTCTGGGGAATTGAAAGACAGGTTAAGCAAGCACTCACGCACACTGCGTCGCGCGCTTGTCCTAGTAACCTCCTTTTCGTTCCTGTTTCCACTGCCTGGCTGTTCTTTAACTCTCCTCCTGCCGGTCGTCTCAGACCGCTCCCCATTCCTTCTCGACCATGGTCTCACATCGCCTTAGACTTCATTACCGGTCTGCCTTTGTCTGCGGGGAAGACTGTGATTCTGGACGGTTGTCGATAGGTTCTCTAAGGCGCCAGGATTTCTGTCATGTTTGTCATTTATTGTCATGTCTTGTCCCTGTGCTCCCATGCTATTCGTTTCTCTGCTGGTCTTGCTTGGTTCTATCCTCTCTCTCCCTCCTCTCTCACTCTCTCGCTCTTCTCTTCTCTCTGTCGTCTGCTCCTGCTCCCAGCTGTCTTATTCCCCTAATCATCATTTAGTCTTCCCACACCTGTTCCCGATCCTTTCCCTGATTAGAGTCCCTATTTATTCCTTTGTGATCCGTTCCTGTTCCGTCGGTTCCTTGTATTGTATTCACCATGCCGTGATTGCGTTTCGCCTGTCCTGTCGTGTTTTTGCCGTGATTGTGTATCACCCTGTCCTGTCGTGTTTTGTGCCTTCATCAGATGCTGCGTGTGAGCAGGTGTCTCAGTCGATCACGGCCTGCGCTACCCGGCTTACCTGCAGTCTGTGGCCGCTTCTCCAGTTGTTTCCCTCTACAAGTCTAGAGGAATTCTGTTATTCCGTTTTGGACTTTAATAAACTCTGTTTCTGTTAAGTCGCTTTGGGTCCTCTTTTACCTGCATGACAGAAGGAACCGACCAAGGAATGGACCCAGCGACTTCAGACGCCGTTACACTGCCGTCGAGATCCAAGGAGCCATGCTCGGCAGACACGAGCAGGAATTGTCTGCTGCTCGCCATGCCGTGGAGAACCTGGCCGCTCAGGTTTCCGACCTCTCTGGACAGTTCCAGAGTCTACGTCTCGTGCCACCTGTTACCCCTGGCCTGCCGAGCCTCCAGAACCCAGGGTTAATAACCCACCTTGCTACTCCGGGCAGCCCACTGAGTGCCGCTCCTTTCACGCAGTGTGAGATTGTGTTCTCTCTCCAACCCCACACATACTCTAGAGAGAGAGCTCGGGCTGCTTACGTCATTTCACTCCTTACTGGCCGGGCTCGAGAATGGGGCACAGCTATCTGGGAGGCAAGGGCTGATTGCTCTAACAGATTCCAGAACTTTAAAGAGGAGATGATTCGGGTTTTTGACCGTTCAGTTTTTGGTGGGGAGGCTTCTAGGGCCCTGGCTTCCTTATGCCAAGGTGAACGGTCCATAACGGATTATTCCATTGAGTTTCGCACTCTTGCTGCCTCTAGTGAGTGGAACGAGCCGGCGCTGCCTCGCTGTTTTCTGGAGGGACTCCACGCAGTGGTTAAGGATGAGATTCTCTCCGGGAGGTTCCTTCAGATGTGGACTCTTTGATTGCTCTCGCCATCCGCATAGAACGACGGGTAGATCTTCGCTCACCGGGCTCGTGGAAGAGCTCGCATCAACGGTGTTTCCCTGCTCCGCATCGCAACCATCTCCTCCTCTGGCTTTGAGACTGAGCCCATGCAGCTGGGAGGGATTCGCATCTCGAATAAGGAGAGGGAACGGAGGATCACCAACCGCCTGTGCTCTATTGCGGAGTTGCTGGACATTTTGTTAATTCATGTCCAGTAAGAGGCCAGAGCCCATCAGTAAGCGGAGGGCTACTGGTGAGCTACTACTCAGGTCCCTTCATCTAGATCTTGTACTACTATGTCGTCCATCTACGCTGACCGGTTCGGTGCTACATGCAGTGCTTGATTGACTCTGGGGCTGAGGGTTGTTTCATGGACGAAGCATGGGCTCGAAACATAACATTCCTTTCAGACCGTTAGGACAGGCCTACGCCCATGTTTGCCTTAGATGGTAGTCATCTTCCCAGTATCAAATTTGAGACACTACCTTTAACTCTCACAGTATCTGGTAACCACAGTGAGACTATTTCTTTTTTGATTTTCCGTTCACCGTTTACACCTGTTGTTTTGGGTCACCCTGGCTTGTATGTCATAATCCTTCTATTAATTGGTCTAGTAATTCTATCCTATCCTGGAACGTTTCTTGTCATGTGAAGTGTTTAATGTCTGCCATCCCTCCCATTTCTTCTGTCCCTACTTCTCAGGAGGAACCTGGCGATTTGACAGGAGTGCCGGAGGAATATCATGATCTGCGCACGGTCTTCAGTCGGTCCCGAGCCAACTCCCTTCCTCCTCACCGGTCGTATGATTGTAGTATTGATCTCCTTCCGGGGACCACTCTCCGAGGTAGACTATACTCTCTGTCGGCTCCCGAACGTAAGGCTCTCGAGGATTATTTGTCTGTGTCTCTTGACGCCGGTACCATAGTGCCTTCTTCTTCTCCTCGCCGGGGCGGGGTTCTTTTTTGTTAGAAAGAAGGACGGTACCTGCGCCCTGCGTGATTATCGAGGGCTGAATGACATAACGGTTAAGAATCGTTATCCGCTTCCCTTATGTCATCAGCCTTCGAGATTCTGCAGGGAGCCAGGTGCTTTACTAAGTTGGACCTTCGTAACGCTTACCATCTCGTGCGATCAGAGAGGGGGGACGAGTGGAAAACGGCGTTTAACACCCGTTAGGCATTTGAGTACCGGGTTCTGCCGTTCGGGTCTCGCCAATGCGCCAGCTGTTTTTCAGGCATTAGTTAATGATGTTCTGAGAGACATGCTGAACATTTTTGTTTTTGTCTATCTTGACGATATCCTGATTTTTTCTCCGTCACTCGAGATTCATGTTCAGCACGTTCGACGTGTTCTACAGCGCCTTTAGAGAATTGTCTCTACGTAAAGGCTGAGAAGTGCTCTTTCATGTCTCCTCCGTTACTTTTTCGGTTCCGTTATTTCCGCTGAAGGCATTCAGATGGATTCCGCTAAGGTCCAAGCTGTCAGTGATTGGCCCGCTCCAAGGTCACGTGTCGAGTTGCAGCGCTTTTTAGGTTTCGCTAATTTCTATCGGCGTTTATCGTAATTTCGGGGTCAAGTTGCTGCCCTCTCACAGCTCTTACTTCTGTCAAGACGTGTTTTATGGTCCGGTTCCGCCCAGGAGCTTTTGATCTTCTAAAAGAACGTTTTACGTCCGCTCCTATCCTCGTTACTCCTGACGTCACTAGACAATTCATTGTCGAGGTTGACGCTTCAGAGGTAGGCGTGGGAGCCATCCTATCCCAGCGCTTTCCAGTCTGACGATAAGGTTCATCCTTGCGCTTATTTTTCTCATCGCCTGTCGCCATCTGAGCGCAACTATGATGTGGGTAAACCGTGGAACTGCTCGCCATCCGCTAGCCCTAGGCGAATGGCTTACAGTGGTTGGAGGGGGGCGACCGGTTCCTTTTGTCGTTTGGACAGACCATAAGAACCTTGAGTACATCCGTTCTGCCAAACGACTTAATGCCCGTCAAGCTCGTTGGGCGTTGTTTTTCGCTCGTTTCGAGTTTGTGATTTCTTACCGTCCGGGTAGCAAGAACACCAAGCCTGATGCCTTATCCCGTCTGTTTAGTTCTTCTGTGGCTTCTACTGATCCCGAGGGGATTCTTCCTTATGGGCGTGTTGTCGGGTTAACAGTCTGGGGAATTGAAAGACAGGTTAAGCAGCACTCACGCACACTGCGCCGCCGCGCTTGTCCTAGTAACCTCCTTTTCGTTCCTGTTTCCACTCGTCTGGCTGTTCTTCAGTGGGCTCACTCTGCCAAGTTAGCTGGTCATCCCGGTGTTCGAGGCACTCTTGCGTCTATTCGCCAGCGCTTTTTGGTGGCCGACCAGGAGCGTGACACGCGCCTCGCTTCGTGGCTGCTTGTTCGGACTGCGCGCAGACTAAGTCGGGTAACCTCTCTCCTGCCGGTCGTCTCAGACCGCTCCCCATTCCTTCTCGACCATGGTCTCACATTGCCTTAGACTTCATTACCGGTCTGCCTTTGTCTGCGGGGAAGACTGTGATTCTGACGGTTGTCGATAGGTTCTCTAAGGCGGCACATTTCATTCCCTCGCTAAACTTCCTTCCGCTAAGGAGACGGCACAAATCATTATTGAGAATGTATTCAGAATTCATGGCCTCCCGTTAGACGCCGTTTTCTGACAGAGGCCCGCACCACGTCACAGTTTTGGAGGGAGTTCTGTCGCTTGATTGGTGCGTCCGTCAGTCTCTCTTCCGGGTTTCATCCCCAGTCTAACGGTCACAGAGAGGGCCAATCAGACGATTGGTCGCATACTACGCAGCCTTTCTTTCAGAAACCCTGCGTCTTGGGCAGAACAGCTCCTGGGCAGAATACGCTCACAATTCGCTTCCTTCGTCTGCTACCGGGTTATCTCCGTTTCAGAGTAGTCTGGGTTACCAGCCTCCTCTGTTCTCATCCCAGCTTGCCGAGTCCAGCTTCCTCCGCCAAGCGTTTGTCCAACGTTGTGAGCGCACCTGAGGAGGGTGAGGTCTGCACTTTGCCGTTACAGGGCACAGACGGTGAGAGCCGCCAATAAACGCAGGATTAAGAGTCCAAGGTATTGTTGCGGCCAGAGAGTGTGGCTTTCCACTTCGCAACCTTCCTCTACGACAGCTTCTCGTAAGTTGACTCCGCGGTTCATTGGTCCGTTCCGTGTCTCCCAGGTCGTCAATCCTTGACGCTGTGCGATTGCTTCTTCCGCGACATCTTCGTCGCGTCCATCCTGTCTTCCATGTCTCCTGTGTTAAGCCCTTTTCTTCGCACCCCGTTCGTCTTCCCTCCTCCCGTCCTTGTCGAGAGCGCACCTATTTACAAGGTACATAAGATTATGGACATGCGTTCGGGACGGGGTCACCAATACCTAGTGGATTGGGAGGGTTACGGTCCTGAGGAGAGGAGTTGGGTTCCGTCTCGGGACGTGCTGGACCGTTCGCCATCGATGATTTCCTCCGTTGCCGCCAGGATTCCTCTCGAGTGCGCCAGGAGGCGCTGTGAGTGGGGGTACTGTCATGTTTGTCATTTATTGTCATGTCTTGTCCCTGTGCTCCCATGCTATTCGTTTCCCTCTGCTGGTCTTGTTTGGTTCTATCCCTCTCTCCCCCTCCCTCTCTCACTCTCGCTCTCTCTTCTCTCTGTCGTTCCGTTCCTGCTCCCAGCTGTCTCCTATTCCCTAATCATCATTTAGTCTTCCCACACCTGTTCCCGATCCTTTCCCCTGATTAGAGTCCCTATTTATTCCTTTGTGATCCGTTCCTGTTCCGTCGGTTCCTTGTATTGTATTCACCATGCCGTGATTGCGTCGCCCTGTCCTGTCGTGTGGTTTTTGCCGTGATTGTGTATCACCCTGTCCTGTCGTGTTTTGTGCCTTCATCAGATGCTGCGTGTGAGCAGGTGTCTCAGTCGACTACGGCTCATGCGCCTACCCGGCGACCTGCAGTCTGTGGCCGCTTCCCAGTTGTTTCCCCTCTACAAGTCTAGAGGAATTCTGTTATTCCGTTTTGGACTTTAATAAACTCTGTTTCTGTTAAGTCGCTTTGGGTCCTCTTTTACCTGCATGACAATTTCATTCCCCTCGCTAAACTTCCTTCCGCTAAGGAGACGGCACAAATCATCATCGAGAATGTGTTCAGAATTCATGGCCTCCCGTTAGACGCCGCTTTCAGACAGAGGCCCGCAATTCACGTCACAGTTTTGGAGGGAGTTCTGTCGTTTGATTGGTGCGTCCGTCAGTCTCTCTTCCGGGTTTCATCCCCAGTCTAACGGTCAAGCAGAGAGGGCCAATCAGACGATTGGTCGCATACTACGCAGCCTTTCTTTCAGAAACCCTGCGTCTTGGGCAGAACAGCTCCCTGGGCAGAATACGCTCACAATTCTCGCTTCCTTCGTCTGCTACCGGGTTATCTCCATTTCAGAGTAGTCTGGGTTACCAGCCTCCTCTGTTCTCATCCCAGCTTGCCGAGTCCAGCGTCTCCCTCCGCTCAAGCGTTTGTCCAACGTTGTGAGCGCACCTGGAGGAGGGTGAGGTCTGCACTTTTGCCGCTTACAGGGCACAGACTGTGAGAGCCGCCAATAAACGCAGGATTAAGAGTCCAAGGTATTGTTGTGCCAGAGAGTGTGGCTTTCCACTCGCAACCTTCCTTACGACAGCTTCTCGTAAGTTGACTCCGCGGTTCATTGGTCCGTTCCGTGTCTCCCAGGTCGTCAATCCTGCCGCTGTGCGATTGCCTTCCGCGACATCTTCGTCGCGTCCATCCTGTCTTCCATGTCTCCTGTGTCAAGCCCTTTCTTCGCACCCCCGTTCGTCTCCTTCCTCCCCTCCCGTCCTGTCGAGAGCGCACCTATTTACAAGGTACGTAAGATCATGGACATGCGTTCTCGGGGGACGGGTCACCAATACTTAGTGGATTGGGAGGGTTACGGTCCTGAGGAGAGGAGTTGGGTTCCGTCTCGGACGTGCTGGACCGTTCGCTTATTGATGATTTCCTCCGTTGCCGCCAGGGTTCCTCCTCGAGTGCGCCAGGAGGCGCTAGGTGAGTGGGGGGTACTGTCATGTTTTGTCATTGATTATCATGTCTTGTCCCTGTGCTTCCCTTCTATTCGTTTCCCTCTGCTGGTCTTATTAGGTTCTTTCCTCTTCTATCCCTCTCTCCCCTCCCTCTCTCACTCTCTCGCTCTCTTCTCTCTATCGTTCGTTCCTGCTCCCAGCTGTTCCTATTCCCCTATCAATCATTTAGTCTTCCCACACCTGTTCCCGATCCTTTTCCCTGATTAGAGTCCTATTTCTCTCCTTGTTTTCCGTTCCTGCCCTGTCGGATCCTTGTCTATAATTCACCGTGCTGTGTCTATGTATTGCCCTGTCGTGTCGTGTTTCCCTCAGATGCTGCGTGGTGAGCAGGTGTCTGAGTCTGCTAGGTTCAAGTGCCTTCCCGAGGCAACCTGCAGTTCTTTGATCAAGTCTCCAGTCGGCTCTCGCTTTACGAGTAGTATTATGCCTTTTGTTTTGTAAAGTATCTTTACTGGATTAAAAACTCTGTTTTCGCCAAGTCGCTTTTGGGTCCTCATTCACCCTGCATACAGAAGGATCCACCAAGGAATGGACCCAGCGACTACAGATGCTCGTAACACTGCCGTCGAGATCCAAGGAGCGCCATGCTGGCAGACACGAGCAGGAATTGTCTGTTGCTCGCCATGCCGTGGAGAACCTGGCCGCCTCAGGTTTCCGACCTCTCTGGACAGTTCCAGAGTCTTCGTCTCGTGCTGCCCTGTTACTTCCTGGCCTGGCCGAGCCTCCGGAACCTAGGGTTAATAACCCACCTTGCTACTCCGGGCAGCCTCCACGGAGTGCCGCCTCCTTTCTCACCCAGTGTGATATTGTGTTCTCTCTCAACCCAACACATACTCTAGCGAGAGCTCGGGTTGCTTACGTCATTTCACCTTACTGGCCGGGCTCGAGAGTGGGGCACAGCTATCTGGGAGGCAAGGGCTGATTGTTCTAACAATTACCAGAACTTTAAAGAGGAGATGATTCGGGTTTTGACCGTCTAGTTTTTGGTGGGGAGGCTTCTAGGGCCCTGGCTTCCCTATGCCAAGGTGATCGATCCATAACGGATTACTCTATAGAGTTTCGCACTCTTGCTGCCTCTAGTGACTGGAACGAGCCGGCGCTGCTCGCCTCGTTTCTGGAGTGACTTCCACGCAGTGGTCAAAGATGAGATCTCTCGGGAGGTTCTTCCAGTGTGGACTCTTGATTGCTCTCGCCATCCGCATAGATAGAACGGGTGCAGATTCGTCACCAAGCTCGTGGAAGAGAGCTCGCGTCAACGGTGTTTCCCTGCCCGCACGCAACCATCTTCCCCTCCTCTGCTCAGAGACTGAGCCCATGCAGCTGGGAGGTATTCGCATCTCGACCAAGGAGAGGGAACGGGAGGATCACCAACCGCCTGTGCTCTATTGCGGATTTGATGGACATTTTGTCAATTCATGTCCAGTAAAGGCCAGAGCTCATCAGTAAGCGGAGGGCTACTGGTGAGCGCTACTACTCAGGTCTCTTCATCTAGATCCTGTACACTATGTCGGTCCATCTACGCTGGACCGGGTTCGGTGCTAAGTATGCAGTGCCTTGATTGACTCTGGGGCTGAGGTTGTTTCATGGACGAAGCATGGGCTCGGAAACATGACATTCCTTTCAGACAGTTAGACAAGCCTACGCCCATGTTTGCCTTAGATGGTAGTCATCTTCCCAGTATCAGATTTGAGACACTACCTTAACTCTCACAGTATCTGGTAACCACAGTGAGACTATTTTTTTTTATTTTTCGTTCACCTTTTACACCTGTTGTTTTGGGTAATCCCTGGCTAGTATGTCATAATCCTTCTATTAATTGGTCTAGTAATTCTATCCTATCCTGGAACGTTTTTGTCATGTGAAGTGTTTAATGTCTGCCATCCTCCCATTTCTTCTGTCCCCACTTCTCAGGAGGAACCTGGCGATTTGACAGGAGGCCGGAGGAATATCATGATCTGCGCACGGTCTTCAGTCGGTCCCGAGCCAACTCCTTCCTCACCGGTCGTATGATTGTAGTATTGATCTCCCTTTCCGGGGACCACTCCTCCTCGGGGTAGACTATACTCTCTGTCGGCTCCCGAACGTAAGGCTCTCGAGGATTATTTATCTGTGTCTCTTGACGCCGGTACCATAGTGCCTTCTTCCTCCCGGCCGGGCGGGGTCTTTTTTGTTAAGAAGAAGGACGGTACTTTGCGCCCTGCGTGGATTATCGAGGGCTGAATGACATAACGGTTAAGAATCGTTATCCGCTTCCCTTATGTCATCAGCCTCGAGATTCTGCAGGGAGCCAGGTGCTTTACTGCTGGACCTTCGTAACGCTTACCATCTCGTGCGCACCAGAGAGGGGGACGAGTGGAAAACGGCGTTTAACACCCGTTAGGCATTTTGAGTACCGGGTTCTGCCGCTTGGTCTCGCCCAATGCGACAGCTGTTTTTCAGGCATTAGTTAATGATGTTCTGAGAGACATGCTGAACATCTTTGTTTTTGTCTATCTTGGACGATATCCTGATTTTTCACCGCTACTCGAGATTCATGTTCAGCACGCTCTCGACGTGTTCTACAGCGCCTTTGAGAATTGTCTCTACGTAAAGGCTGAGAAGTGCTCTTTTCATGTCTCCTCCGCTTTTCTCGGTTCCGTTATTTCCGCTGAAGGCATTCAGATGGATTCCGCTAAGGTCCAACCGCTGCCGTGATTGGCCCGCTCTGCCTGGTCACGCAGTCGAGTTGCAGCGCTTAGGTTTCTCACTTATGGGCGCTTCATTCGTAATTTCGGTCAAGTTGCTGCCCTCTCACAGCTCTTATTCTGTCAAGACGTGTTTTTAAGTGGTCCGGTTCCGCCCAGGAGCTTTGATCTTCTAAAAGAACGTTTTACGTCCGCTCCTATCTCGTTACTCCTGACGCTTACTAGACACCATTGTCGAGGTTGACGCTTCAGAGGTAGGCGTGGGAGCCATTCTATCCCAGCGCTTTCCAGCCTGACGATAAGGTTCATCCTGCGCTTCTCATCGCCTGTCGCCATCGAGCGCAACTATGATGGGGTAAATCATGGAACTGCTCGCCATCCGCTTAGCCTGAAGCACAAGGTGGTTGGAGGGGGGGCGACCGTTCCTTTTGTCGCTTGGACAGACCATAAGAACCTTGAGTACATCCGTTCTGCCAAACGACTTAATGCCCGTCAAGCTCGTTGGCGCTTTTTTGGCTCGGCTTCGAGTTTGTGATTTCTTACCGTCCGGGTAGCAAAAACACCAAGCCTGATGCCTTATCCCGTCTGTTTAGTTCTTCTGTGGTTTCTACTGATCCCGAGGGGATCCTTTCCTTATGGGCGTGTTGTCGGGTTGACAGTCTGGGGAATTGAAAGACAGGTTAAGCAAGCACTCACGCACACTGCGCGCCGCGCCTGTCCTAGTAACCTCCCTTTTCGTTCCTGTTTCCACTGCCTGGCTGTTCTTCAGTGGGCTCACTCTGCCAAGTTAGCTGGTCATCCCGGGTTCGAGGCACTCTTGCGTCTATTCGCCAGCGCTTGGTGGCCGACTCAGGAGCGTGACACGCGCCGTTTCGTGGCTGCTTGTTCGGACTGCGCGCAGACTAAGTCGGGCAACTCTCCTCCTGCCGGTCGTCTCAGACCGCTCCCATTCCTTCGACCATGGTCTCACATCGCCCCAGACTTCATTACCGGTCTGCCTTTGTCTGCGGGGAAGACTGTGATTCTTACGTTGTCGATAGGTTCTAAGGCGGCACATTTCATTCCCTCGCTAAACTTCCTTCCGCTAAGGAGACGGCACAAATCATCATCGAGAATGTGTTCAGAATTCATGGCCTCCTGCTAGACGCCGTTTCAGACAGAGGTCCGCACCATGTCACAGTTTTGGAGGGAGTTCTGTCGCTTGATTGGTGCTATCCACAGTCTCTCTTTCCGGTTTCATCCTCAGTCTAACGGTCACAGAGAGGGCCAATCAGACGATTGGTCGCATTACCACGCAGCCTTCTTTCAGAAACCCTGCGTCTTGGGCAGAACAGCTCCCTGGGCAGAATACGCTCACAACTCGCTTCCTTCGTCTGCTACCGGGTTATCTCCATTTCAGAGTAGTCTGGGTTACCAGCCTCCTCTGTTCTCATCCCAGCTTGCCGAGTCCAGCGTCCTCCGCTCAAGCATTTGTCCAACGTTGTGAGCGCACCTGAGGAGGGTGAGGTCTGCACTTTGCCGTTACAGGGCACAGACTGTGAGAGCCGCCACAAACGCAGGATTAAGAGTCCAAGGTATTGTTGCGGCCAGAGAGTGTGGCTTTCCACTCGCAACCTTCCTCTTACGACAGCTTAAGTTGACTCCGCGGTTCATTGGTCCGTCCGTCTCCCAGGTCGTCAATCCTGCCGCTGTGCGACTGCTTCTTCCGCGACATCTTCGCCGCGGCCATCCTGTCTTCCATGTCTCCTGTGTCAAGCCCTTTCTTCGCACCCCGTTCGTCTTCCTCCCTCCCGTCTCTTGTCGAGCGCACCTATTTACAAGGTACGTAAGATCATGGACATGCGTTCGGGGACGGGGTCACCAATACTTAGTGGATTGGGAGGGTTTACGGTCCTGGAGGAGAGGAGTTGGGTTCCGGGACGTGCTGGACCGTTCGCTTATTGATGATTTCCCTCCGTTGCCGCCAGGGTTCCTCCTCGAGTGCGCCAGGAGGCGCTCGGTGAGTGGGGGTACTGTCAGCGTTTTGTCACATTGATTATCATGTCTTGTCCCTGTGCTTTCCCCTTCTATTCGTTTCCCTCTGCTGGTCTGGCTAGGTTCTTTCCCTTTTCTATCCCTCTCTCTCCCCTCCTCTCTCGCTCTCTCGCTTCTCTTCTATCGTGCCGTTCCTGCTCCCAGCTGTTCCTATTCCCCCTAATCAATCATTTAGTCTTCCCACACCTGTCCCGATCCTTTTCCCTGATTAGAGTCCCTATTTCTCTCCTTGTTTTCCGTTCCTGCCCTGTCGGATCCTTGTCTATAATTCACCGTGCTGTGTCTATGTTTTGCCCTGTCGTGTCGTGTTTCCCTCAGATGCTGCGTGGTGAGCAGGTGTCTGAGTCTGCTAGGGTTCAAGTGCCTTCCCGAGGCAACCTGCAGTAAGCTGATCAAGTCTCCAGTCTGTTTCGTCTTACGAGTAGTATTATGCCTTTTGTTTTGTAAAGTATCTTTACTGGATTAAAACTCTGTTGGCCAAGTCGCTTTTGGGTCCTCATTCACCTGCATAACAGAAGGATCCGACCAAGGAATGGACCCAGCGACTACAGATGCTCGTAACACTGGCCTCGTCGAGATCCAAGGAGCTACATGTTCGCAGACACGAGCAGGGAATTGTCTGCTGCTCGCCATGCCGTGAGAACCTGGCCGCCAGGTTTCGACCTCTGGACAGTTCCAGAGCCTTCGTCTCGTGCCACCTGTTACTTCCTGGCCTGCCGAGCCTCCGGAACCTAGGGTTAATAACCCACCTTGCTACTCCGGGCAGCCCACGGAGTGCCGCTCCTTTCTCACCCAGTGTGATATTGTGTTCTCTCTCCAACCCAACACATACTCTAGCGAGAGAGCTCGGGCTGCTTACGCTCATTTCACTTACTGGCCGGGCTCGAGAGTGGGGCACAGCTATCTGGGAGGCAAGGGCTGATTGTTCTAACAATTACCAGAACTTTAAAGAGGAGATGATTCGGGTTTTTGACCGTTCAGTTTTGGTAGGGAGGTTCTAGGGCCCTGGCTTCCCTATGCCAAGGTGATCGATCCATAACGGATTACCTATAGAGTTTCGCACTTGCTGCCTCTAGTGACTGGAACGAGCCGGGCGCTGCTCGGCTCGTTTTCTGAGGGACTCCACGCAGTGGTCAAAGATGAGATTCTTCTCGGGAGGTTCCTTCCAGTGTGGACTCTTGATTGCTCTCGCCATCCGCATAGAACTGACGGCAGATCTTCGTCACCAAGCTCGTGGAAGAGAGCTCGCGCCAACGGTGTTTCCCCTGTTCGCATCGCAACCATCTCCCTCCTCTGGCTCAGAGACTGAGCCCATGCAGCTGGGAGGTATTCGCATCTCGACCAAGGAGAGGGAACGGAGGATCACCAACCGCCTGTGCCTCTATTGCGGATTTGATGGACATTTTGTCAATTCATGTCCAGTAAAGGCCAGAGCTCATCAGTAAGCGGAGGGCTACTGGTGAGCGCTACTACCCAGGTCTCTTCATCTAGATCCTGTACCATGTCGTCCATCTACGCTGACCGGTTCGCTACATGCAGTGCCTTGATTGACTCTGGGGCTGGAGGGTTGTTTCATGGACGAAGCATGGGCTCGGAACATGACATTCCTTTCAGACAGTTAGACAAGCCTACGCCCATGTTTGCCTTAGATGGTAGTCATCTTCCCAGTATCAGATTTGAGACACTACCTTTAACTCTCACAGTATCTGGTAACCACAGTGAGACTATTTCTTTTTTTGATTTTTCGTTCACCTTTTTACACCTGTTGTTTTGGGTCATCCCTGGCTAGTATGTCATAATCCTTCTATTAATTGGTCTAGTAATTTATCCTATCCTGAACGTGCTTTTGTCATGTGAAGTGTTTAATGTCTGCCATCCCTCCCATTTCTTCTGTCCCCACTTCTCAGGAGGAACCTGGCGATTTGACAGGAGTGCCGGAGGAATATCATGATCTGCGACGGTCTTCAGTCGGTCCCGAGCCAACTCCCTTCCTCCTCACCGGTCGTATGATTGTAGTATTGATCTCCTTCCGGGGACCACTCCTCCTCGGGTAGACTATACTCTCTGTCGGCTCCCGAACGTAAGGCTCTCGAGGATTATTTATCTGTGTCTCTTGACGCCGTACCATAGTGCCTCTTCCCCCCGGCCGGGGCGGGGTTCTTTTGTTAAGAAGAAGGACGGTGATTTGCGCCCTGCGTGATATCGAGGCTGAATGACATAACGGTTAAGAATCGTTATCCGCTTTCCCTTATGTCATCAGCCTTCGAGATTCTGCAGGAGCCAGGTGCTTTACTAAGTTGGACTCTTCGTAACGCTTACCATCTCGTGCGCATCAGAGAGGGGGACGAGTGGAACGGCGTTTAACACTCCGTTAGCATTTTGAGTACCGGGTTCTGCCGTTTGGTCTCGCCAATGCGCCAGCTGTTTTTCAGGCATTAGTTAATGATGTTCTGAGAGACATGCTGAACATCTTTGTTTTTGTCTATCTTGACGATATCCTGGATTTTTTTCACCGTCACTCGAGATTCATGTTCAGCACGTTCAACGTGTTCTACAGCGCCTTTTAGAATTGTCTCTACGTAAAGGCTGAGAAGTACTCTTTTCATGTCTCCGTTACTTTCTCGGTTCCGTTATTTCCGCTGAAGGCATTCAGATGGATTCCGCTAAGGTCCAAGCTGTCAGTGATTGGCCCGTCTCCAAGGTCACGTGGCACGAAGTTGCAGCGCTTTAGGTTTCGTTTAATTTCTATCGGCAAGCCATTCGTAATTTCTCGGTCAAGTTGCTGCCTCTCACAGCTCTTACTTCTGTCAAGACGTGTTTTATGGAACCTGTTCCGCCCAGGAGCTTTTGATCTCTAAAAGAACGTTTTTACTGCCCGTCTTATCTCAGCATTTCCTGACGCTACTAGACAACACCCATTGTCGGGTGGTTGACGCTCTGTGAGGTAGGCGTGGGAGCCATTCTATCCCAGCTTCAGCCTGACGATAGTTCATCCTTGCGCTTATTTTTCTCACGCCTGTCGCCATCTGGAGCGCAACTATGATGTGGGTAACTGCTCGCCATCCGCTTAGCCCTAGGCTAATGGCGACAGTGGTTGGAGGGGGCGACCGTTCCTTTTGTCGTTTGGACAGACCATAAGAACCTTGAGTACATCCGTTCTGCCAAACGACTTAATGCCCGTCAAGCTCGTTGGGCGTTGTTTTTCGCTCGTTTCGAGTTTGTGATTTCTTACCGTCCGGGTAGCAAAAACACCAAGCCTGATGCCTTATCCCGTCTGTTTAGTTCTTCTGTGGCTTCTACTGATCCCGAGGGGATTCTTCCTTATGGGCGTGTTGTCGGGTTGACAGTCTGGGGAATTGAAAGACAGGTTAAGCAAGCACTCACGCACACTGCGTCGCCGCGCGCTTGTCCTAGTAACCTCCTTTTCGTTCCTGTTTCCACTCGTCTGGCTGTTCTTCAGTGGGCTCACTCTGCCAAGTTAGCTGGTCATCCCGGTGTTCGAGGCACTCTTGCGTCTATTCGCCAGCGCTTTTGGTGGCCGACTCAGGAGCGTGACACGCGCCGTTTCGTGGCTGCTTGTTCGGACTGCGCGCAGACTAAGTCGGGTAACTCTCCTCCTGCCGGTCGTCTCAGACCGCTCCCCATTCCTTCTCGACCATGGTCTCACATCGCCCTAGACTTCATTACCGGTCTGCCTTTGTCTGCGGGGAAGACTGTGATTCTTACGGTTGTCGATAGGTTCTCTAAGGCGGCACATTTCATTCCCCTCGCTAAACTTCCTTCCGCTAAGGAGACGGCACAAATCATCATCGAGAATGTGTTCAGAATTCATGGCCTCCCGTTAGACGCCGTTTCAGACAGAGGCCCGCAATTCACGTCACAGTTTTGGAGGGAGTTCTGTCGTTTGATTGGTGCGTCCGTCAGTCTCTCTTCCGGGTTTCATCCCCAGTCTAACGGTCAAGCAGAGAGGGCCAATCAGACGATTGGTCGCATACTACGCAGCCTTTCTTTCAGAAACCCTGCGTCTTGGGCAGAACAGCTCCCCTGGGCAGAATACGCTCACAACTCGCTTCCTTCGTCTGCTACCGGGTTATCTCCGTTTCAGAGTAGTCTGGGTTACCAGCCTCCTCTGTTCTCATCCCAGCTTGCCGAGTCCAGCGTTCCCTCCGCTCAAGCGTTTGTCCAACGTTGTGAGCGCACCTGGAGGAGGGTGAGGTCTGCACTTTGCCGTTACAGGGCACAGACTGTGAGAGCCGCCAATAAACGCAGGATTAAGAGTCCAAGGTATTGTTGCGGCCAGAGAGTGTGGCTTTCCACTCGCAACCTTCCTCTTACGACAGCTTCTCGTAAGTTGACTCCGCGGTTCATTGGTCCGTTCCGTGTCTCCCAGGTCGTCCAATCCTGTCGCTGTGCGACTGCTTCTTCCGCGACATCTTCGTCGCGTCCATCCTGTCTTCCATGTCTCCTGTGTCAAGCCCTTTCTTCGCACCCCTGTTCGTCTTCTCCTCCCCCTCCCGTCCTTGTCGAGAGCGCACCTATTTACAAGGTACGTAAGATCATGGACATGCGTTCTCGGGGACGGGGTCACCAATACTTAGTGGATTGGGAGGGTTACGGTCCTGAGGAGAGGAGTTGGGTTCCGTCTCGGGACGTGCTGGACCGTTCGCTTATTGATGATTTCCTCCGTTGCCGCCAGGGTTCCTCCTCGAGTGCGCCAGGAGGCGCTCGGTGAGTGGGGGGGTACTGTCATGTTTTGTCATTGATTATCATGTCTTGTCCCTGTGCTTCCCCTTCTATTCGTTTCCCTCTGCTGGTCTTATTAGGTTCTTTCCCTCTTTCTATCCCTCTCTCTCCCCCTCCCTCTCTCACTCTCTCTTCTCTCTATCGTCTCCGCTCCTGCTCCCAGCTGTTCCTATTCCCCTAATCAATCATTTAGTCTTCCCACACCTGTTCCCGATCCTTTTCCCTGATTAGAGTCCCTATTTCTCTCCTTGTTTTCCGTTCCTGCCCTGTCGGATCCTTGTCTATATTCACCGTGCTGTGTCTATGTATTGCCCTGTCGTGTCGTGTTTCCCTCAGATGCTGCGTGGT
>NW_025750861.1:0-17411 GCF_021184085.1 Oncorhynchus gorbuscha | reverse complement strand
TGTTAGTGCCGTGTTCCATGAGACTATAATAAGAGGCCGGTGAGATTTTCCATACGCACAAAAGAAAAAGCTTATTTCTCTCAAATTTGTTTACATCCTTGTTAGTGAGCATTCCCTCTTTTGCCAAGATAATCCATCAACCTGACAGGTGTGGCATTTCAAGAAGCTGATTTAACAGCATGATCATTACACCTTGTGCTGGGCCACTCTAAAATTAGCAGTTTTGCCACATCAACACAATGTCACAGATGTTTCAAGTTTTGAGGGAGCGCGCAATTGTCATGTTGACGGCAGGAATGTCCACCAGAGCTGTTACCAGATAATTGAATGTTCATTTCTCTATGATAAGCCACCTTCAATGTTGTTTTAGAGAATTTGGCCTCACAACCTCAAACCACATCTTTGGCGTCAGGTGGGTGAGTGGTTTGTTGATGTCAACGTTGTGAACAGAATGCCCTATGGTGGCGGTGGGGTTATGGTATGGTGTTATTATGGTATGGTGTTATTATGGTATTATGGTATGGTGTTATTATGGTATGGTGTTATTATGGTATGGTGTTATTATGGTATGGTGTTATGTTATTATGGTATGGTGTTATTATGTTATTATGGTATGGTGTTATTATGGTGACGGTGTTATTATGGTATGGTGTTATTATGTTATTATGGTATGGTGTTATTATGTTATTATGGTATGGTGTTATTATGGCATGGTGTTATTATGGTATTATGGTATGGTGTTATTATGGTATGGTGTTATTATGTTATTATGGTATGGTGTTATTATGTTATTATGGTATGGTGTTATTATGGTATGGTGTTATTATGGTATGGTGTTATTATGTTATTATGGTATGGTGTTATTATGGTATGGTGTTATTATGGTATTATGGTATGGTGTTATTATGTTATTATGGTATGGTGTTATTATGTTATTATGGTATGGTGTTATTATGGTATGGTGTTATTATGGTATTATGGTATGGTGTTATTATGGTATGGTGTTATTATGGTATTATGGTATGGTGTTATTATGTTATTATGGTGTGGTGTTATTATGTTATTATGGTGTGGTGTTATTATGGTGTGGTGTTATTATGGTATGGTGTTATTATGGTATGGTGTTATTATGTTATTATGGTGTGGTGTTATTATGTTATTATGGTATGGTGTTATTATGGTATGGTGTTATTATGGTATGGTGTTATTATGGTATGGTGTTATTATGGTATGGTGTTATGTTATTATGGTATGGTGTTATTATGGTATTATGGTATGGTGTTATTATGGTATGGTGTTATTATGTTATTATGGTATGGTGTTATTATGGTATGGTGTTATTATGGTATTATGGTATGGTGTTATTATGTTATGGTGTTATTATGTTATTATGGTGTGGTGTTATTATGATATTATGGTATGGTGTTATTATGGTATGGTGTTATTATGTTATTATGGTGTGGTGTTATTATGTTATTATGGTATGGTGTTATTATGGTATTATGGTATGGTGTTATGGTATTATGGTATGGTGTTATTATGTTATTATGGTGTGGTGTTATTATATTATTATGGTATGGTGTTATTATGGTATTATGGTATGGTGTTATGGTATTATGGTATGGTGTTATTATGGTATGGTGTTATTATGTTATTATGGTATGGTGTTATTATGGTATTATGGTATGGTGTTATTATGGTATGGTGTTATTATGGTATGGTGTTATTATGGTATGGTGGTATTATGGTATTATGGTATGGTGTTATTATGGTATTATGGTATGGTGTTATTATGGTATGGTGTTATTATGTTATTATGGTATGGTGTTATTATGGTATTATGGTATGGTGTTATTATGGTATGGTGTTATTATGGTATGGTGTTATTATGGTATTATGGTATGGTGTTATTATGGTATGGTGTTATTATGGTATTATGGTATGGTGTTATTATGGTATGGTGTTATTATGGTATTATGGTATGGTGTTATTATGGTATTATGGTATTATGGTATGGGCAGGCATAAGCTACGGACAACTGACACAATTGCATTTTATCGATGGCAATTTAAATGCACAAAAATACTGTAACGAGATCACGAGGTCCATTGTTAGGCTTCTTTTTTAAAGGTATCTGTGACCAATAGATGCATATCTGTATTCCCAGTCATGTGAAATTCATAGATTAGGACCTAATTCATTTATATCAATTGACTGAAACTGTTGCATTTTACGTTTATATTTTTGTTTAGTATAAATAACGTTCACTTCCAGCTAGCTACTAATTCCGTTGCAGAAGAGGGGACAGTGGACGGTCCTCGGCCTTGCTGTAGCTACCGTTAGCTGTGCTCCGTGGTGATGGCACCACTGCGATGCTGCATTCAACTGCACCGGTGAAACATTCAATGTTAGTAGCTACCGTTAGCTGTGCTCCGTGGTGATGGCACCATACTGCAATGCTGCATTCAACTGCACTGGTGAAACATTAACTGTTAGTAGCTACCGTTAGCTGTGCCCGTGGTGATGGCACCACTGCAATGCTGCATTCAACTGCACTGGTGAAACATTAACTGTTAGTAGCTACCATAGCTGTGCTCCGTGGTGATGGCACCATACTGCAATGCTGCATTCAACTGCACCGGTGAAACATTAACTGTTAGTAGCTACCGCTAGCTGTGCTCCGCAGTGGTGATGGCACCATACTGCGATGCTGCATTCAACTGCACTGGTGAAACATGAACTGTTAGTAGCTACCGTTAGCTGTGCTCCGTGGTGATGGCACCATACTGCGATGCTGCATTCAACTGCACCGGTGAAACATTAACTGTTAGTAGCTACCGTTAGCTGTGCTCCGCGGGTGATGGCACCATACTGCGATGCTGCATTCAACTGCACCGTGAAACATTAACTGTTAGTAGCTACCAAGTAGCTGTGCCCGTGGTGATGGCACCATACTGCGATGCTGCATTCAACTGCACCGGTGAAACACAATGTTACAACAACCCGTAGCTACCGTTAGCTGTGCTCCGTGGTGGCACTATTACCGCGATAAAGGCATTCAACTGCACCGTGAAAACATTAACTGTTAGTAGCTACCGTTAGCTGTGCTCCGTGGTGATGGCACCATACTGCGATAAAGGCATTCAACTGCACCGGTGAAACATGCAGTGCAAAAAAATAAAATAATAATAATAATAAATTCAAAGTTTAAGTGTCACAGCAACCTCGTATAAGTTTTTTGTTATTTGGAATTATTAAATACTTTTTGATTAGGTTATGGGCATATTATGCACATCTGCAAGCATTGGGTAGCAAAGGACAGATTCTAGGAAATGTATCTCTTTGCTTTTAATATGTTAAAAGGCTGTATACAGAATCCTATGTACATGCGTGGGCATTACAAAGGGCCATTATGTTTTCTAATAAATCAGTTTGGACCAGTTATTTGAACGGTTCACTGTTATAACAAACATAATAGGCTATGATAAATATTATAATATATAATATGGCAAATTAGTTGTTTTATCAATATGTCCTGTCTGCTGATTGGGCCAGTTATTTGAACGGTTCACTGTTATAACAAACATAATAGGCTTTGACTGGCAAATTAGTTGTTTTATCAATATGTCCTGTCTGCTGATTGACATCGTTGCCTTAAAAACATCTTGGTGACAGGGGGGGCAGTATTAAGTAGCTTGGATGAATAAGGTGCCCAGAGTAAACTGCCTGCTACTCTGTCCCAGATGCTAATATATGAATATTAGTAGTAGTATTTGGATAGAAAACACTCTGAAGTTTCTAAAACTGTTTGAATGATGTCTGTGAGTATAACAAAACTCATATGGCAGGTGAAACCCTGGAGAAAAATCCAATCAGGAAGTGGGAAATCTGGAGTTTGTATTTTTTTTTAAACTCAGCCTCTATTGCAGATACATTATTGGTTATATTATTATTATTGATATTGGTTATATTGTGTCACTGACAGAGTTTTGTTCAATGCTTTTCTACAGACAATGGAATTCTCTGTTTGGAACATTATTGAACATTTATGATAAAAACATCCTAAAGATTGATTCTATACTTAGTTTGAAATGTTTCTACGACCTGTAATATAACTTTTTGAGCTTTTCGTCTGACGTTCGGCTGGACCTGAATGAGCGTTTGGATTTGTGTACTAAATGCCCTAACAAAAGAAGCTATTTGGACATAAATTATGGACATTATCGAACAAATCAAACATTTATGGTGGAACTGTGATTCACCCAGGAGTGCATTCTGATGAAGATCATCAAAGGTAAGTGAATATTTATACTATAATAATATATATGTAACAATAATAATATTTATAACGCTATTTCTGACTAATGTTGACTACCCAATATGGCGGATATCTTTTTGGCTGATTTGTTGTCTGAACGCTGTACTCAGATTATTGCATGGTTTGCTTTTTCCGTAAAGTTTGTTTGAAATCTGACACAGCGGTTGCATTAAGGAGAAGTATATCTCTAATTCCATGTATAACACTTGTATTTTTATCAACATTTATGATGAGAATTTCTGTGAGTTGATGTGACTCTCTGCACAATCACCGCATGTTTTAGAACTACTGAACGTAAAGTGCCAATGTAAAATTAGATTTTAAAAAAAGCACGTTAGTGAACAAAACGTACATGTATTGTGTAACATTGTGTAACATGAAGTCCTATGAGTGTCATCTGATGAAGATCATCAAAGGTTAGTGATACATTTGTATATCTATTTGTGCTTTTTGTGACGCCTCTTTGGCTGGAAGAATGGCTGGGGTTTTCTGTGACTAGGTGGTGACCTAACATAATCGTTTACATGGTGCTTTCGCTGTAAAGCATTTTTTGAAATCAGACACTGTGGCTGGATTAACAATAATTGTATCTTTAAAATGGTGTAAAATACTTGTGTGAGAATTTTAATTATGAGATTTCTGTTGTTTTGAATTTGGCGCCCTGCACTTTCACTGGCTGTTGGTGAGGTGGGGCTCCCGTCCCATGTCTCAGAGAGGATTAAAGCCACACTGTAAGATCAGCAGTGGGCCAACAATGTAAATGTAAACAATGGAACAAATGCATCACATCCAAGTGTGTTGATTATCTGTAGTGCTGGAGGAATGACACACCCAGATAAACACACACAAAGAGTTTAAAAAAAGGACTATTTAAAACTAGGAACCTGATCTCCTTTATATTCAAACTGACATACTCCATATTCACTTCATGTTTTCTAATAAAAACAAACAAATATATGTTTGAGTACACTTTGCACCATTTAATTTCATGTGATATAAACAGGTAAACACATTATCAGTCAACATAAGACAATGGGAGAACTTCATGTATGTTCTCTGATGAATTTTAAGTTAATGTGAAGTGAAATATCAATATACCCACTAGGAGAAGAAATTAAGTCAATGTGATGTGACATAACAATTTACAAACTAGGGTGAAGGCTTCTTCCCTCCTGGTGGATTCTCACGTGACTTTTAAGTGACCGCGATGAGGAATAGGTCTTTCCACAGTCTGAGCATTGGTGAGGCTTTTCTCCCGTGTGGATTCTCACGTGACTTTTAAGTGACCGCGATGAGGAATAGGTCTTTCCACAGTCTGAGCATTGGTAAGGCTTTTCTCAGTGTGGATTCTCTCATGCACTTTCATGTGTGCTAACTGGGTAAAACTTTTTCCACACTGGGAGCACCGATGGGGCTATCTCCTGTGTGTGTCCTCTCATGTCTTTTTAGGTTCCCTAACTCTGTAAAACCCTTCCCACACTGGGAGCAGTGGAAAGGCTTTTCTCCTGAGTGTATTCTTTTATGTTTTTTTCAGGTTCCCTAACCGTGTAAAACTCCTTTCACACTGGGAGCAGTGGAAAGTCTTATCACCTGTGTGTATCCTCTCATGTCTTTTCAAGCTTGCTAACAAGGAAAAACTATTTTCACACTGGGAGCATTGGAAAAGTGCATCTCTTGTGTGTATCCTCTCATGTCTTTTCAGGCTTGCTAACAAGGAAAAACTCTTTCCACACAGAGAGCATTGGTAAGGCTTCTCCCCTGTGTGCATTCTCTCATGTGCTTTCATGTGCCCTAACTCTGCAAAACTCTTTCCACACTGGGAACATTGGTAAGGCTTCTCTCCTGTGTGCAATGTCCTATGCACTTTCAGGTCCCTTAACCGGGTAAAACTCTTTCCACAGTGGGAGCAGTGGTGTCGTCTTGCTGGTTTGGACGTCTCTGGTTCCTCTGAATCTGGTCTTTCTCCTGCCAAAAGACAGAATATTTATTTAAGTAGAGAGAGACCTGAATGAAACCTCCATGTGACAAAACTGACTTCCATTGAAGTTTAATCCAAATCAGAGCCAGGTTTCCAATCATTTAATAATTTTAACAATTATTTGTTTTTAAAAACAACTGTAGAACATGGTGCTTGCACTGCCACAGGCCTACTTCTATGTGTAATCAGGCCAGGTAGCCTAGAGGCCTACTTCTATGTGTAATCAGGCCAGGTAGCCTAGAGGCCTACTTCTATGTGTAATCAGGCCAGGTAGCCTACTTCTATGTGTAATCAGGCCAGGTAGCCTAGAGGCCTATTTCTATGTGTAATCAGGCCAGGTAGCCTACTTCTATGTGTAATCAGGCCAGGTAGCCTACTTCTATGTGTAATCAGGCCAGGTAGCCTACTTCTATGTGTAATCAGGCCAGGTAGCCTACTTCTATGTGTAATCAGGCCAGGTAGCCTACGTCTATGTGTAATCAGGCCAGGTAGCCTACAGGCCTGCTTCTATGTGTAATCAGGCCAGGTAGCCTAGAGGCCTACTTCTATGTGTAATCAGGCCAGGTAGCCTACTTCTATGTGTAATCAGGCCAGGTATCCTACTTCTATGTGTAATCAGGCCAGGTAGCCTGCTTCTATGTGTAATCAGGTCAGGTAGCCTAGAAGCCTACTTCTATGTGTAATCAGGCCAGGTAGCCTGACAGGCCTACTTCTATGTGTAATCAGGCCAGGTAGCCTAGAGCCTACTTCTATGTGTAATCAGGCCAGGTAGCCTGTGTAATCCAGAGGCCTACCTACTTCTATGTGTAATCAGGTCAGGTAGCCTAGAGGCCTACTTCTATGTGTAATCAGGCCAGGTAGCCTAGAGGCCTACTTCTATGTGTAATCAGGTCAGGTAACCTAGAGGCCTACTTCTATGTGTAATCAGGTCAGGTAGCCTAGAGGCCTACTTCTATGTGTAATCAGGCCAGGTAGCCTGCTTCTAGGTTAACCTAGCCTACTTCTATGTGTAATCAGGCCAGGTAGCCTAGAAGACCTACTTCTATGTGTAATCAGGCAGGTAGCCTACTTCTAGGTAATCCAGGTAGCTTTCTATGTGTAATCAGGCCAGGTAGCCTAGAGGCCTACTTCTATGTGTAATCAGGACAGGTAGCCTACTTCTATGTGTAATCAGGCCAGGTAGCCTAGAGGCCAGGTAGCTTACATGTGTAATCAGGCCAGGTAGCCTAGAGGCCTACTTCTATGTAATCAGGACAGGTAGCCTACTTCTATGTGTAATCAGGCCAGGTATCCTACTTCTATGTGTAATCAGGCCAGGTAGAGGCCTACTTCTATGTGTGTAATCAGGCCAGGTGGCCTAGAGGCCTACTTCTGTATGTGTAATCAGGCCAGGTAGCCTAGAGGCCTACTTCTATGTGTAATCAGGCCAGGTAGCCTAGAGGCTACTTCTATGTGTAATCAGGCCAGGTAGCCTAGAGGCCTACTTCTATGTGTAATCAGGCCAGGTATCCTACTTCTATGCCCAGGGTAGAGGCCTACTTCTATGTGTATCAGGCCAGGTAGCCTAGAGGCCTACTTCTATCCTTTATGTGTAATCAGGCCAGGTAGCCTAGGAGGCCTACTTCTATGTAATCAGGCCAGGTAGCCTAGAGGCCTACCCTTATGTGTAATCAGGCCAGGTAGCCTAGAGGCCTACTTCTATGTGTAATCAGGCCAGGTAGCCTAGAGGCCTACTTCTATGTGTAATCAGGCCAGGTAGCCTAGAGGCCTACTTCTATGTGTAATCAGGCCAGGTAGCCTAGAGGCCTACTTCTATGTGTAATCAGGCCAGGTAGCCTAGAGGCCTACTTCTATGTGTAATCAGGCCAGGTATCCTGCTTCTATGGCCAATCAGGCCAGGTAGCCTAGAGGCCTACTTCTATGTGTAATCAGGCCAGGTAACCTAGAGGCCTACTTCTATGTGTAATCAGGCCAGGTAGCCTATGAGGCCTATCCTTTCTATGTGTAATCAGGTCAGGTAGCCTAGAGGCCTACTTCTATGTGTAATCAGGCCAGGTAGCCTACAGGCCTACTTATGTGTAATCAGGCCAGGTAGCCTAGAGGCCTACTGTGTAATCAGGCCAGGTAGCCTAGAGGCCTACTTCTATGTGTAATCAGGCCAGGTAGCCTAGAGGCCTACTTGTGTGTAATCAGGCCAGGTAGCCTACAGGCCTACTATGTGTAATCAGGCCAGGTAGCCTACAGGCCTACTTCTATGTGTAATCAGGCCAGGTAGCCTAGAGGCCTACTTCTATGTATAATCAGGCCAGGTAGCCTAGAGGCCTACTTCTATGTGTAATCAGGCCAGGTAGCCTAGAGGCCTACTTCTATGTGTAATCAGGTCAGGTAGCCTAGAGGCCTACTTCTATGTGTAATCAGGCCTACTACTCTATGTGTAATCAGGCCAGGTAGCCTAGAGGCCTACTTCTATGTGTAATCAGGGCCAGGTTCCTATGTGTAATCAGGGCCAGGGTAGCCTAGAGGCCTGCTTCTATGTGTAATCAGGGTGAGTGTCTTTACTCAAGATTGACAGGAGCGCTCCAAAACTCATAAAGGCAATGAAATAAACACTAACTAGCCTAGACAGTGCTCTCGGCAACCAACGTGTCCATGACAACGGTAAGACTGTAGTGACATAGTGACATACAGAAATGACCGTAAACCAAACTAACATTGTATACTAGAAATGATGGTAATTAACGGTAAATGTACTACTGGTGATACTAGCGTGACATTAATACCATGCAGTCAGTCTCTCTTGGCTGAGAGTTGAGGAGAGACTGACTGCATCACTTCTTCTTTTTATAAGAAACATTAATGTGTTGAAAATCCCAAATTGTTTGCATAGTCAATTTACACAGCTCTGACACACACTTATCCCACCAAACATGAGGTCTTTTCACAGGCCCCAAAATCAAGAACAAATTCAAGAAAATGTACAATGGACTAATCCATTGCAGAGGCCTGTCTGAGTGGATTAATCCACTGTGGAGGCCTGTCTGAGTGGACTAATCCATTATAGAGGCCTGTCTGAGTGGACTAATCCATTGTAGAGGCCTGTCTGAGTGGATTAATCCATTATAGAGGCCTGTCTGAGTGGACTAATCCATTGTAGAGGCCTGTCTGAGTGGACTAATCCATTATAGAGGCCTGTCTGAGTGGACTAATCCATTATAGAGGCCTGTCTGAGTGGACTAATCCATTATAGAGGCCTGTCTGAGTGGATTAATCCTGGATTAATCCATTGTAGAGGCCTGTCTGAGTGGACTAATCCATTATAGAGGTCTGAGTGGATTAATCATTTATAGAGCCTGTCTGAGTGGACTAATCCATTATAGAGGCCTGTCTGGTGGACTAATCCATTATAGAGGCCTGACCCCATTTGGTCAATTGTTTGGTCAGAAAGACTGTTGGACGACCGAGATTATTTTAGTCAAGCAGTGGCAAGTATATATATGTTTTTTAAAGTATGGCACATGAGACACCTGGCTCGGTATCCGACCGTAAGGCGCTACAGAGAGTAGTGCGTAGGGCCCAGTACATCACTGGCGCCAAGCTTCCTGCCATCCAGGAACTATATACCAGGCGGTATCAGAGGAAGGCCCAAAACATTGTCAAAGACTCCAGTCACCCAAGTCATAGACTGTTCTCTCTGCTACCGCACGGCAAGCTGTACCAAAACGCCAGGTCAATGTCCGAAGGGCTCCTGGGCAGCTTCCACCCACAGGCCATAAGACTGCTGAACAATCAATCAAATGGAAACCCAGACCAGTAGAAAAAGTAGGAAGGGAAGCGCTACTAAGGTACACAATAGTACATTTTGGTAGATAAAAGGTGCTCTTCGGTAAAAAGGGGTAAATTGGTCAACAAAAAGAAAGGAGGACCAAGGCACTCTTCATGTAATCGATTAAATGCCTTTTTATGGCATGTTCAATAGAAGTAAAGTTTTAAAAATCTGACGCGTTTCGCTGCATGGCCTTCGTCAGGAGTACAAAGAAATAAACCCAGACTATTTACATTGACACCACCCCTACCTACATGTACATTTACACTGCTGGTGCTCACTGTTTGTCTATGCATGGTCACTTTACCCCTACCTACATGTAGAAATTGCCTGGACTGGCCTCCGCACATTGACTCGATGCCGGTGCCTCGTTAGTTATTATATATATATTTTTACCCCATTTTCTCCGCAATTTCGTGGTTTCCAATTGGTAGTTACAGTGTTGTCTCAGCGTTGCTACTCCCATACCGCCCCCGGAGAGGCGAAACAACCAAGCGCACCGCTTCTTGACACAATGCCCACTTAACCCGGGAAGCACCAACGTGTCGGAGGAAACACTGTGCACCTGGCTACCGTGTCAGCGTGCACTGCGCCAAGACTGTCACAGGAGTCGCTAGTGCGCGATGTGACCAGGACATCCCTGCCAGACAAACCCTCCCCTAATCTGGACAACACTGGGCCAATTATGCGCCGCCCCAGGGGTCTCCCGGTCGCCTGACTCGAATCCAGAATCTCTATCGTTATTGTTATTTTATTGTGTTACTTAGAAACATTTTTTTTTTACAATTGTTTATTTTCTAAATATTTTCTGAACTCTTTTTCTTTTACTTCATTGTTTGTTAAGGGCTTGTCAGGAAGCATTTCACGGTAAGATCTACACCTTTTGGGAATCGGCACATGTGACTAATAATATTTGATTTGATTCCGTCTGTGTTGTTTGCTGTTAAAGAAAATAAACAGCGAGTAGCAGAAGTGGAAAAACAAGGGGGGAGGTCGAAGTTTGGTGTAAGTTTGTGGTAGGCTATATACAATTAATTATATATTTATACAATTAATTTAAAAGTAAAAATGCATGTCCCTTTAACAAGTCCTACAGTACTGAACAATACAAGTGTAGAACTCCAGTAAAATTGCCCCTTTAAAACCACACATTAGTTTAACAAGGGTAGTTTATGCCCCTGTTTTAATCCAATACTCACTGGCGTTAATCAGATCGTCTGTCTCCTCCTCCTCTCTTCCTCCTTGTCTTTTATTGAGAGAGCCTCCTCCTCCTCGTCCTCTCTAAAGGTTCTTCCTCTTCCTCCTTTTTGATTCTTAAAGATTCTACCCCCTCTTCCACGCTGATATCCTCATCTTCCTCCTTTTTAATTCTGAAAGCTTCTACTTCCTCTTCTTCCACTGTGACAGCCTGTATCCCCTCTTCCTCTTTCACTCCTAAAGTGTCTTTCTCTTCTTTAACTGTAACATCCTCCTCTTTTAATGTGAGAACCTCCTCTTCCCGTTTCATTCCACAAGGTTCTTTCTCTTTTTTAAATGATATAGTATTCTCTTCCTCCTGCAAATCTAAACACGTCTTCATCTCCTTTCACTGCAATATCCTCATGTTCTTCTTTCACGACAAAGTTCAGCCCCAGAGATTCTTTCTCCGCGCAACAGACCTCTTCTTCTTTAGCAGGGGTGGAGTAGCAAAGTGAGCTCATGGTCAGGGCATGTCAGCTAGCGACTGGCCTAGTGCTTGGCTCAGAAATAACCTTAACCTTATTTGCCAATGTAACAAGTAAATTATGTTCATTTAACCAGTAGATACTCAAACAGAATTGTGTTTAAAACACTGAGATGAATATATATACAAACAATGACAAAATAAGCGTCAATATTACGTTTTGTGTTGTCGAGCGAGAAAGTTGAGTCAGGAACCGTGTTGTTATTGAAGCGCCCTCGCCCGTCCACTAGATTATACGTCACGGCGAGAGGCACAATCTGAAAGACTCACGTCGCCATCTGCTGACCGGAGTGGGTAACGCAGTTTAGAAAATATTCACGACAATTGTTTATTCTGTCGTAAGTCATTGCAAAACAACCAGAGCTCATGTTTTCTCTTACTTCTTAGCAGTACTTTACTCTATGCAATTAAATTGTTTATTTTATTTGTAATGTAATATTATCTTATGTTGTTGTTGTCTATATCAGTTTTGTAAACTGTCATGTATTTTTATGTTTGTGCATTTAAAAAAACGCATTTTCCAAGTTTGCCCCTTTAACAATTCCTATAGTACTGAGCAACACATTAGTTCAACAAGTGCTGAGTTTGTGCCCCTGTTTTTATGAGACAACTAACTGGTGTTAATCTTCCTCTCCTCCTGCTCCTCTTACACTCCCAAAATGTATTTCCCTTCTCTTTCATTGAGATGTCCTCCTCTTCCTCTTCAAAAGGTTCTTCCTCTTCTTTCACTACAACATCCTCCTCTTCTTCTTTCACTACAACATCCTCCTCTTCTTTCAATGTGATATCTTCTTCCTCCTTTTTCATTCGGAAAGCATCTCCTCTTCCTCGTCCACTGTAACACCCTATCTCCTCGTCCTCGTCCACTGTAACACCCTCTATCTCCTCTTCCTCGTCCACTGTAACACCCTCTATCTCCTCTTCCTCATCCACTGTAACACCCTCTATCTCCTTTTCCTCATCCACTGTAACACCCTCTATCTCATCTTCCTCGTCCACTGTAACACCCTCTATCCCTTCTTCCACTGTAACAGCCTCTATCCCTTCTTCCACTGTAACACCCTCTATCCCTTCTTCCTCTTCTACTGTAACACCCTCTATCCCTTCTTCCTCTTCCACTGTAACAGCCTCTATCCCTTCCTCCTCTTCCACAGTAACACCCTCTATCCCTTCTTCCACTATGACACCCTCTATCCCTTCTTCCACTGTAACACCTCTATCCCCTCTTTCACTGTAACACCCTCTATCCCTTCTTCCTCTTCCTCTGTAACACCCTCTATCCCTTCTTCCTCTTCCACTGTAACACCCTCTATCCCTTCCTCCTCTTCCACTGTAACACCCTCTATCCTCCTCCTCTTTCACTGTAACACCCTCTATCCCTTCTTCCTCTTCCTCTGTAACACCCTCTATCCCTTCTTCCTCTTCCACTGTAACACCCTCTATCCCTTCCTCCTCTTCCACTGTAACACCCTCTATCCCTTCTTCCACTGTAACACCCTCTATCCCCTCCTCTCTTTCACTGTAACACCCTCTATCCCTTCTTCCTCTTCCTCTGTAACACCCTCTATCCCTTCTTCCTCTTCCTCTGTAACACCCTCTATCCCTTCTTCCACTGTAACACCCTCTATCCCTTCCTCCACTGTAACACCCTCTATCCCTTCTTCCACTGTAACACCCTCCATCCCTTCTTCCTCTTCCTCTGTAACACCCTCTATCCCTTCTTCCTCTTCCACTGTAACACCCTCTATCCCTTCTTCCACTGTAACACCCTCTATCCCTTCTTCCACTGTAACACCCTCTATCCCCTCCTCCTCTTTCACTGTAACACCCTCTATCCCTTCTTCCTCTTCCTCTGTAACACCTCTATCCCTTCTTCCTCTTCCTCTGTAACACCCTCTATCCCTTCTTCCACTGTAACACCCTCTATCCCTTCCTCCACTGTAACACCCTCTATCCCTTCTTCCACTGTAACACCCTCCATCCTTCTTCCTCTTCCTCTGTAACACCCTCTATCCCTTCTTCACTGTAACACCCTCTATCCCCTCCTCCTCTTCCACTGTAACACCCCTCTATCCCCTCCTCCCTCTTTCACTGTAACACCCTCTATCCCTTCTTCCTCTTCCTCTGTAACACCCTCTATCCCTTCTTCCTCTTCCACTGTAACACCCTCCATCCCTTCTTCCTCTTCCTCTGTAACACCCTCTATCCCTTCTTCCTCTTCCACTGTAACACCCTCTATCCCTTCTTCCTCATCCACTGTGACAGCCTATATCTCCTCTTCCTCTTCTTTCAATGTGACAGCCTCCTCTTCCCCTCCTTTTTTCATTCTGAAAGCTTCTCTCCTTTCAATGTTGGTAGCGCCTCAGTTGAATGTCTGTTTTAGTACAAATATTGTAATACATTACAATAATTCATAGTTATGCTGTAATAGTAACATCTAACTGGTGGTAATGCTGTCTGTAATTACAGGGGTGTAACAATGAATGTTTGTCACCGTGCTCATTACGAGATGTTAAAGTTTCCGTAGCATCCCAATGCTAATGTTTCCTTCTAGCACCCCAATGCTAATGTGTTTCCACTAGCATCCCAATGCTAATGTTTCGGCTCGCATCCAATGCTAATGTTAAATGTTTCCGCTAGCATCCCAACCAGCAATGTTTCCGCCTAGCATTCCAATGCTAATGTTTCCGCTAGCATCCAATGCTAATGTTTCCTTCCAGCATCCCAATGCTAATGTTTCCCCGCTAGCATCAATGCTAATGTTAAAGTTTCATCTTAGCATCCCAATGCTAATGTTAAGTTTCCGCTAGCATCCCAATGCTAATGTTAAAGCCGCCAGCATCCCAATGCTAATGTTAAAGTTTCCGCTAGCATCCCAATGCTAATGTTTCCGCTAGCGTCCCAATGCTAATGTTTCCGCTAGCATCCCAATGCTAATGTTTCCGCTAGCATCCCAATGCTAATGTTAAAAGTTTCCGCTAGCATCCCAATGCTAATGTTTCCTCTAGCATCCTAATGCATCTTTTTGACCAATTGAAATGATCTGATCAAAACATGGGAGTTTTTGCCACCAAGGATTTGTGACACGTCTTCAACGGTCACATGGGACAGGAATGATGGAATGGCGATTTTTTCACAAAGTAATTGACAGACTCTAGCATGTTTACATTCCAAGAGAAATAGGATTCTCAAAAAGACAACGTGCACCACTCGGGACTGGAGGACGGAGTTTGGGAAACGCTGGGCTGAAAATCAAATACCAATAGGGAGCCACTGTGACAGTATAACTTTAGAGTCCTCGCCCCCCATACCTGCGAACCAGGCACCCTCTGCACACATCAACAACAGTCACCCACGAAGCATCGTTACCCATCGCCTCTCCACAAAGCCGCGGCTCTTGCAGAGCAAGGGAACCACTACTTCAAGGTCTCAGAGCAAGAGATGTCACCGAATGGAAACGATTGAGCGGAACACCGCAAACAAAGCTAGCCGTTTCCCATCCGTTACACCACAATGACGTGCTCACACGTTTGCAGTACCCACGTTTATCCACTAGATGGGGGCCGTGCTCCACGGTAAAGTTTTCACACCTCTGCACGAGTCTCTCAGCAGCACTGCAATGTGGGAACTTACAAAGTCAGTTGTCATGCAATGTTTTTCTTCGCTACATAATGACAATTCTCCATGCCAACACTTATTATTGGGACTCTTTGCCCTAATATCATCACTATCACTTATTACTCCTAGTGTATTTTCCCCTCCTTTGTAAAACCTTTGACTGTTCTACTCTGGGCATACTAATATACACATAATCACTTTTTTGTGGTCACGTCCCTCTCGTTAGCAGATAATATTGAATCTAGAATTCCGCCGAGTAAAACGTGCAATACGCAGTTTCTATTTTCTATTTCTATGTGGCCCTTTATTTAACTAGTCCGGTTGTGTTGTGACTCGAGAGCAGGGAACACGAGGTGTTCGTCAACAACATACATGGTGGGAAATGTAGAGGGGCGTGTAGAAATTAAACAATTGTGCCTTTTTGACGGAAATATGGAGGTGGCTCCGAAAAGAGCCTTTGGTGAATTTTGGAGATCATGGTCATCGTTTGCCGTCTCCGCGAATACGGTGATATCTATCATGCTGTGTGTCCTAGCTCCAACAGTGATATCTATCATGCTGTGTGTTCCTAGCTCCAACAGTGATATCTATCATGCTGTGTGTTCCTAGCTCCAACAGTGATATCTATCATATTTATGTTCCTAGCTCCAACAGTGATATTTATCATGCTGTGTGTTCCTAGCTCCAACAGTGATATCTATCAATGCTGTGTGTTCCAGCTCCAACAGTGATATCTATCATGTTTATGTTCCTAGCTCCAACAGTGATATCTATCATGCTGTGTGTTCCTAGCTCCAACAGTGATATTATCATATTTATGTTCCTAGCTCCAACAGTGATATCTATCATGCTGTGTGTTCCTAGCTCCAACAGTGATATTTATCATGCTGTGCTCTAGCTCCAACAGTGACATACCTATCATGCTGTAAGTCTTAGCTCCAACAGTGATATCTATCATGCTGTGTGTTCCTAGCTCCAACAGTGATATCTATCATGCTGTGTGTTCCTAGCTCCAACAGTGATATTAAACGTGTTTATTTTCCTAGCTCCAACAGTGATATTTATCATGCTGTGTGTTCCTAGCTCCAACAGTGATATCTATCATGTTTATGTTCCTAGCTCCAACAGTGCTGTGTGTTCCTAGCTCCAACAGTGATATTAAACGTGTTTATTTTCCTAGCTCCAACAGTGATATCTATAGTAGATGTTATTGGTCCATACACACGTTGTAACAGATGTTATTGGTCCATATGTAACAGTATAATTTTAAACCGTCCCCTCGCCCATACCCGGGCGCGAACCAGGGACCTTCTGCACACATCAACAACAGTCACCCACGAAGCGTCGTTACCCATCGCTCCACAAAAGCCACGGCCCTTGCAGAGCAAGGGGAACCACTACTTCAAGGTCTCAGAGCAAGTGACGTCACCGATTGAAACGCTATTTAGCGCACACCGCTAACTAAGCTAGCCGTTTCACATCCGTTACACATACACATGATGTAGTAGATGTTATTGGTCCATACACATTTAAGCAGATGTTATTGGTCCATACACATGCTGTAGTAGATGTTATTGGTCCATACACATTTAAGCAGATGTTATTGGTCCATACACATGCTGTAGTAGATGTTATTGGTCCATACACATGTTGAAGTAGATGTTATTGGTCCATACACATTTTAAGCAGATGTTATTGGTCCATACACATTTAAGCAGATGTTATTGGTCCATACACATGCTGTAGTAGATGTTATTGGTCCATACACATGCTGTAGTAGATGTTATTGGTCCATACACATTTAAGCAGATGTTATTGGTCCATACACATGCTGTAGTAGATGTTATTGGTCCATACACATGTTGAAGTAGATGTTATTGGTCCATACACATTTTAAGCAGATGTTATTGGTCCATACACATTTAAGCAGATGTTATTGGTCCATACACAT
>NW_025750860.1:0-17418 GCF_021184085.1 Oncorhynchus gorbuscha | reverse complement strand
TATCTTAACATCAGTGGTGATGCATCTATCAGAACATTATGGTGATGTATCTATCAGAACATTATGGTGATGTATCTATCAGAACATTATGGTGATGTATCTATCAGAACATTATGGTGATGTATCTTAACATTATGGTGATGTATCTTAACATTATGGTGATGTATCTATGAACATTATGGTGATGTATCTATCAGAACATTATGGTGATGTATCTATCAGAACATTATGGGTGATGCATCTATCAGAACATTGCTATGGTGATGTATCTATCTTGGGCATTATGGTGATGCATTCAACATTATGGTGATGTATCTATCAGAACATTATGGTGATGTATCTATCAGAACATTATGGTGATGTATCTATCAGAACATTATGGTGATGTATCTATCAGAACATTATGGTGATGTATCTATCAGAACATTATGGTGATGTATCAGAAACATTATGGTGATGTATCTATCAACATTATGGTGATGTATCTATCAGGAACATTATGGTGATGTATCTATCACATTATGGTGATGTATCATGAACATTATCTTCAGAACATTATGGTGATGTATCTATCAACATTATGGTGATGTATCTTAACATTATGGTGATGTATCTATCTTAACATTATGGTGATGTATCTATCAGAACATTATGGTGATGTATCTAGAACATTATGGTGATGTATCTATCAGAACATTATGGTGATGTATCTATCAGAACATTATGGTGATGTATCTATCAGAACATTATGGTGATGTATCTATCAGAAATTATGGTGATGTATCTATCAGAACATTATGTATCTATCAGAACATTATGGTGATGTATCAGAACATTATGGTGATGTACAGAACATTACAGACGATCAGAACATTATGGTGATGTATCAGAACATTATATGTATCAGAATATTATGGGTGATGTATCTTAAATATTTATGGTGATGTATCAGAACATTATGGTGATGTATCTTAACATTATGGTGATGTATCTATAAACATTATGGTGATGTATCTAACATTATGGTGATGTATCTATCAGAACATTATGGTGATTTATCTATCAGAACATTATGGTGATGTATCTATCAGAACATTATGGTGATGTATCTTAACATTATGGTGATGTATCTCAACATTATGGTGAACAGAACATGGTGATGTATCTATCAGAACATTATGGTGATGTATCTATCAGAACATTATGGTGATGTATCAGAACATTATGGTGATGTATCTTAACATTATGGTGATGTATCAGAATATTATGGTGATGTATCTATCAGAACATTATGGTGATGTATCAAGAACATTATGGTGATGTATCTATCAGAACATTATGGTGATGTATCTATCAGAACATTATGGTGATGTATCTATCAGAACATTATGGTGATGTATCTATCTTACATTATGGTGATGTATCTGTCAGAACATTATGGTGATGTATCTATCAGAACATTATGGTGATGTATCTATCAGAACATTATGGTGATGTATCTGTCAGAACATTATGGTGATGTATCTATCAGAACATTATGGTGATGTATCTATAGAACATTATGGTGATGTATCTATAACATTATGGTGATGTATCTTAACATTATGGTGATGTATCTATCAGAACATTATGGTGATGTATCTATCAGAACATTATGGTGATGTATCTTAACATTATGGTGATGTATCTTAACATTATGGTGATGTATCTTAACATTATGGTGATGTATCTATCAGAACATTATGGTGATGTATCTATCAGAACATTATGGTGATGTATCTTAACATTATGGTGATGTATCTATCTTAACATTATGGTGATGTATCTTAACATTATGGTGATGTATCTATCAGAACATTATGGTGATGTATCTATCAGAACATTATGGTGATGTATCTTAACATTATGGTGATGTATCTATCAGAACATTATGGTGATGTATCTGTCAGAACATTATGGTGATGTATCTATCTTAACATTATGGTGATGTATCTATCAGAACATTATGGTGATGTATCTATCAGAACATTATGGTGATGTATCTATCAGAACATTATGGTGATGTGGTGATGTATCAGAACATTATGATGTATCAGAACATTATGGTGATGTATCTAACATTATGGTGATGTATCTAACATTATGGTGATGTATCTATCAGAACATTATGGTGATGTATCTATCAGAACATTATGGTGATGTATCTAATTAGGAACATTATGGCATGTATCTATCAGAACATTATGGTGATGTATCTATCAGGAACATTATGGTGATGTATCAGAACATTATGGTGATGTATCGTAAACATTATGGTGATGTATCTATCAGAACATTATGGTGATGTATCTTAACATTATGGTGATGTATCTATCAGAACATTATGGCATGTATCTATCAGAACATTATGGTGATGTGGCCTACATTATGGTGATGTATCTAGAACATTATGGTGATGTATCTTAAACATTATGGTGATGTATCTATCAGAACATTATGGTGATGTATCTTAAACATTATGGTGATGTATCTATCAGAACATTATGGTGATGTATCTTAACATTATGGTGATGTATCTTAACAGAACATTATGGTGATGTATCTTAACATTATGGTGATGTATCTATCAGAACATTATGGTGATGTATCTATCAGAACATTAACATTATGGTGATGTATCTATCAGAACATTATGGTGATGTATCTATCAGAACATTATGGTGATGTATCTTAACATTATGGTGATGTATCTATCAGAACATTATGGTGATGTATCTATCAGAACATTATGGTGATGTATCTATCAGACATTATGGTGATGTATCTATCAGAACATTATGGTGATGTATCTAACATTATGGTGATGTATCTATCAGAACATTATGGTGATGTATCTATCAGAACATTATGGTGATGTATCTTAACATTATGGTGATGTATCTATCAGAACATTATGGTGATGTATCTTAACATTATGGTGATGTATCTAACAGAACATTATGGTGATGTATCTATCAGAACATTATGGTGATGTATCTATCAAACATTATGGTGATGTATCTTAACATTATGGTGATGTATCAGAACATTATGGTGATGTATCTATCAGAACATTATGGTATGTATCTAACATTATGGTGATGTATCTATCAGAACATTATGGTGATGTATCTATCAGAACATTATGGTGATGTATCTTAACATTATGGTGATGTATCTTAACATTATGGTGATGTATCTATCAGAACATTATGGTGATGTATCTATCAGAACATTATGGTGATGTATCTATCAGAACATTATGGTGATGTATCTATCAGAACATTATGGTGATGTATCTATCAGAACATTATGGTGATGTATCTATCAGAACATTATGGTGATGTATCATAACATTATGGTGATGTATCTTAGAACATTATGGTGATGTATCTTAGAACATTATGGTGATGTATCTATCAGAACATTATGGGTGATGTATCTTAACATTATGGTGATGTATCTTAAACATTATGGTGATGTATCTATCAGAACATTATGGTGATGTATCTTAACATTATGGTGATGTATCTATCAGAAACATTATGGTGATGTATCTATCAGAACATTATGGTGATGTATCTATCAGAACATTATGGTGATGTATCTATCAGAACATTATGGTGATGTATCTTAACATTATGGTGATGTATCTTAACATTATGGTGATGTATCTATCAGAACATTATGGTGATGTATCTTAACATTATGGTGATGTATCTATCAGAACATTATGGTGATGTATCTATCAGAACATTATGGTGATGTATCTTAACATTATGGTGATGTATCTTAACATTATGGTGATGCACATTATGGTGATGCATCTTAACATTATGGTGATGTATCTTAACATTATGGTGATATCTTAACAGATGCATCTTAACATTATGGTGATGCATCTTAACATCAGATGCATCTTATTATGGTGATGCATCTTAAACATTATGGTGATGCATCTTATCAGATGCATCTTAACATTATGGGTGATCTAACATTATGGTGAGAACATTATGGTGATGCATCTATCAGAACATTATGATGATGCATCTTAACATTATGGTGATGCATCTTAGAACATTATGGTGATGTATCTATCAGAACATTATGGTGATGTATCTAACATTATGGTGATGCATCTTAACATTATGGTGATGTATCTTAACATTATGGTGATGTATCTTAACATTATGGTGATGCATCTTAACATTATGGTGATGTAACAGAACATTATGGTGATGCATCTTAACATTATGGTGATGTATCTATCAGAACATTATGGTGATGTATCTTAACAGAACATTATGGTGATGTATCTATCAGAACATTATGGTGATGTGTCTTAACATTATGGTGATGTATCTATCAGAACATTATGGTGATGTATCTAGAACATTATGGTGATGTATCTATCAGAACATTATGGTGATGTATCTATCAACATTATGGTGATGTATCATCTTAACATTATGGTGATGTATCTATCAGAACATTATGTGTCTTAACATTATGGTGATGTATCTATCAGAACATTATGGTGATGTATCTATCAACATTATGGTGATGCATCTTAACAGAACATTATGGTGATGTATCTATCAGAACATTATGGTGATGTATCTATCAGAACATTATGGTGATGTATCAGAACATTATGGTGATGTATCTATCAGAACATTATGGTGATGTATCTTAACATTATGGTGATGTATCTATCAGAACATTATGGTGATGTATCTATCAGAACATTATGGTGATGTATCTATCAGAACATTATGGTGATGTATCTATCAGAACATTATGGTGATGCATCTTAACATTATGGTGATGAACATTATGGTGATGTATCTTAACATTATGGTGAACATTATAATAATGTATATATCATTTAGAACATTATGGTGATGTAACAGAACATTACGTATAGGTGATGTATCTAACATTACCAACTGAGCTGAACAACATTATGGTGATGTATCTTAGAACATTATGGTGATGTATCTATCAGAACATTATGGTGATGTATCTATCAGAACATTATGGTGATGTATCTATCAGAACATTATGGTGATGTATCTATCAGAACATTATGGTGATGTATCTATCAGAACATTATGGTGATGTATCTATCAGAACATTATGGTGATGTATCTTAACATTATGGTGATGTATCTTAACATTATGGTGATGTATCTATCAGAACATTATGGTGATGTATCTATCAGAACATTATGGTGATGTATCTATCAGAACATTATGGTGATGTATCTTAACATTATGGTGATGTATCTTAACATTATGGTGATGTATCTATCAGAACATTATGGTGATGTATCTATCAGAACATTATGGTGATGTATCTTAACATTATGGTGATGTATCTATCAGAACATTATGGTGATGTATCTTAACATTATGGTGATGTATCTATCAGAACATTATGGTGATGTATCTATCAGAACATTATGGTGATGTATCTTAACATTATGGTGATGTATCTTAACATTATGGTGATGTATCTATCTTAACATTGGCGGTGATGTATCTATCAGAACATTATGGTGATGTATCTATCAGAACATTATGGTGATGTATCTTAACATTATGGTGATGTATCAGAACATTATGGTGATATATCTATCAGAACATTATGGTGATATATCTATCAGAACATTATGGTGATGTTCTATCAGAACATTATGGTGATGTATCTATCAGAACATTATGGTGATGTATCTATCAGAACATTATGGTGATGTATCTATCAGAACATTATGGTGATGTATCTATCAGAACATTATGGTGATGTATCTATCAGAACATTATGGTGATGTATCTATCAGAACATTATGGTGATGTATCTATCAGAACATTATGGTGATGTATCTATCAGAACATTATGGTGATGTATCTATCAGAACATTATGGTGATGTATCTTAACATTATGGTGATGTATCTATCAGAACATTATGGTGATGTATCTTAACATTATGGTGATGTATCTATCAGAACATTATGGTGATGTATCTATCAGAACATTATGGTGATGTATCTTAACATTATGGTGATGTATCTTAACATTATGGTGATGTATCTTAACATTATGGTGATGTATCTATCAGAACATTATGGTGATGTATCTATCAGAACATTATGGTGATGTATCTATCAGAACATTATGGTGATGTATCTTAACATTATGGTGATGTATCTTAACATTATGGTGATGTATCTATCAGAACATTATGGTGATGTATCTATCAGAACATTATGGTGATGTATCTATCAGAACATTATGGTGATGTATCTATCAGAACATTATGGTGATGTATCTTAACATTATGGTGATGTATCTATCAGAACATTATGGTGATGTATCTTAACATTATGGTGATGTATCTATCAGAACATTATGGTGATGTATCTATCAGAACATTATGGTGATGTATCTATCAGAACATTATGGTGATGTATCTATCAGAACATTATGGTGATGTATCTAACATTATGGTGATGTATCAGAACATTATGGTGATGTATCTATCAGAACATTATGGTGATGTATCTATCAGAACATTATGGTGATGTATCTATCAGAACATTATGGTGATGTATCTATCAGAACATTATGGTGATGTATCTATCAGAAAATTATGGTGATGTATCTATCAGAACATTATGGTGATGTATCTATCAGAACATTGTGGTGATGTATCTATCAGAACATTATGGTGATGTATCTATCAGAACATTATGGTGATGTATCTTAACATTATGGTGATGTATCTTAACATTATGGTGATGTATCTTAACATTATGGTGATGTATCTTAACATTATGGTGATGTATCTATCAGAACATTATGGTGATGTATCTATCAGAACATTATGGTGATGTATCTATCAACATTATGGTGATGTATCTAACAGAACATTATGGTGATGTATCTTAACATTATGGTGATGTATCTATCAGAACATTATGGTGATGTATCTTAACATTATGGTGATGTATCTATCAGAACATTATGGTGATGTATCTTAACATTATGGTGATGTATCTATCAGAACATTATGGTGATGTATCTTAACATTATGGTGATGTATCTATCAGAACATTATGGTGATGTATCTTAACAGATGTATCTTAACATTATGGTGATGTATCTATCAGAACATTATGGTGATGTATCTATCAGAACATTATGGTGATGTATCTTAACATTATGGTGATGTATCTATCAGAACATTATGGTGATGTATCTATCAGAACATTATGGTGATGTATCTATCAGAACATTATGGTGATGTATCTATCAGAACATTATGGTGATGTATCTATCAGAACATTATGGTGATGTATCAGAACATTATGGTGATGTATCTATCAGAACATTATGGTGATGTATCTATCAGAACATTATGGTGATGTATCTATCAGAACATTATGGTGATGTATCTATCAGAACATTATGGTGATGTATCTATCAGAACATTATGGTGATGTATCTATCAGAACATTATGGTGATGTATCTATCAGAACATTATGGTGATGTATCTTAACATTATGGTGATGTATCTATCAGAACATTATGGTGATGTATCTATCAGAACATTATGGTGATGTATCTTAACATTATGGTGATGTATCAGAACATTATGGTGATGTATCTATCAGAACATTATGGTGATGTATCTATCAGAACATTATGGTGATGTATCTATCAGAACATTATGGTGATGTATCTATCAGAACATTATGGTGATGTATCTTAACATTATGGTGATGTATGGTGATGTATCTAACAGAACATTATGGTGATGTATCTATCAGAACATTATGGTGATGTATCTTAACATTATGGTGATGTATCTATCAGAACATTATGGTGATGTATCTTAACATTATGGTGATGTATCTTAACATTAATGTATCTATCAGAACATTATGGTGATGTATCTATCAGAACATTATGGTGATGTATCTTAACATTATGGTGATGTATCTATCAACATTATGGTGATGTATCTATCTTAACATTATGGTGATGTATCTTAACATTATGGTGATGTATCTTATCACATTATGGTGATGTATCTAACAGAACATTATGGTGATGTATCTTAACATTATGGTGATGTATCTTAACATTATGGTGATGTATCTAACATTATGGTGATGTATCTTAGAACATTATGGTGATGTATCTTAACATTATGGTGATGTATCTATCAGAACATTATGGTGATGTATCTATCAGAACATTATGGTGATGTATCTAACATTATGGTGATGTATCTTAACATTATGGTGATGTATCTATCAGGTGATGTATCATTATGGTGATGTATCTTAACATTATGGTGATGTATCTATCAGAACATTATGGTGATGTATCTATCAGAACATTATGGTGATGTATCTTAACATTATGGTGATGTATCTTAACATTATGGTGATGCATCTTAACATTATGGTGATGCATCTTAACATTATTATGGTGATGTATGCTATCTTAACATTATGGTGATGTATCTTATCAGATGCATCTTAACATTATGGTGATGCATCTTAACATTATGGTGATGCATCTTAACATTATGGTGATGCATCTAACATTATGGTGATGCATCATTATGGTGATGTATCTTATCATTATGGTGATGCACTTAACATTATGGTGATGCATCTTAACATTATGGTGATGCATCTATCAAACATTATGGTGATGTATCTTAACATATGGTGATGCATCTTAACATTATGGTGATGTATCTTAACATTATGGTGATGTATCAGAACATTATGGTGATGTATCTATCAGAACATTATGGTGATGTATCTATCAGAACTTATTATGGTGATGTATCTTAACATTATGGTGATGTATCTAACAGAACATTATGGTGATGTATCTTAACAGAACATTATGGTGATGTATCTTAACATTATGGTGATGTATCTATCAGAACATTATGGTGATGTATCTATCAGAACATTATGGTGATGTATCTAACAGAACATTATGGTGATGTATCTATCAGAACATTATGGTGATGCATCTTAACATTATGGTGATCATCTTAACAGAACATTATGGTGATGTGTCTTAACATTATGGTGATGTATCTATCAGAACATTATGGTGATGTATCTAGAACATTATGGTGATGCATCTTAACAGAACATTATGGTGATGTATCTATCAGAACATTATGGTGATGTATCTATCAGAACATTATGGTGATGTATCTATCAGAACATTATGGTGATGTATCTATCAGAACATTATGGTGATGTATCTATCAGAACATTATGGTGATGTATCTATCAGAACATTATGGTGATGTATCTATCTTAACATTATGGTGATGTATCTATCTTAACATTATGGTGATGTATCTATCAGAACATTATGGTGATGTATCTATCAGAACATTATGGTGATGTATCTATCAGAACATTATGGTGATGTATCTATCAGAACATTATGGTGATGTATCTATCAGAACATTATGATGTATCTATCAGAACATTATGGTGATGTATCTATCAGAACATTATGGTGATGTATCTATTTTAACATTATGGTGATGTATCTATCAGAACATTATGGTGATGTATACCATCAGAACATTATGGTGATGTATCTTCAGAACATTGCTGGTGATGTATCTTAACATTATGGTGATGTCTATAGAACATTGTGGTGATCGGTATCTCAGAACATTATGGTGATGTATCTATCAGAACATTATGGTGATGTCTATCAGAACATTATGGTGATGTATCTATCAGAACATTATGGTGATGTATCTATCAGAACATTATGGTGATGTATCTTAACATTATGGTGATGTATCTATAAACATTATGGTGATGTATCTTAACATTATGGTGATGTATCTATCAGAACATTATGGTGATGTATCTTAACATTATGGTGATGTATCTATCAGAACATTATGGTGATGTATCTATCAGAACATTATGTATGCATCTTTAAAACACCATTCGGCTGTGGTGACCACCTGTATTCTATCAGCACACATTATGGTGATGGGAAACACCATTCTAAACATTACACCTGGTGATGGGGAAACAGCATTCTAAACAGCACACCTGGAACATTATGGTGACCACCTGGAAAACACCATTCTAAACAGCATTATGGTGACAACACCATTCTTAACAGAACATTATCGGACAACACCATTCTATCTCTGGAAAACACCCTTCTGGTGATGTATTCTAACAGAACATTAAACCATTCTAAAGAGATGTATCTATCAAACATTACCTGGGGATGCACCATTCTAAACAGACCACCTGGAAAACACCATTCTAAACAGACCACCTGGGAAACACCATTCTAAACAGACCACCTGGGAAACACCATTCTAAACAGCACACCTGGGACAACACCATTCTAAACAGCCCACCTGGGACAACACCATTCTAAACAGCACACCTGGGAAACACCATTCTAAACAGAACACTCCGACAACACCATTCTAAACAGCCCACCTGGGGAAACAGCATTCCCTAAACAGCACATTTATCTCCTGTTGCTACCATTCTAAACAGACCACCTTGAAAACTGCCTTGCTGTGTTGCACACCTGTGTTGCTGCACCATTCTGTGTTGTTATGTGTTGCTGCCTTGCTGTGTTGTTAGCACACCTGCCACCATTCTAAACAGCACATCTGTGTTGTTACACTGCCTTGCTGTGTTGACCATGTGTTGGAAACACCATGTTGTTGTCTTTAGCCCACCTGGGAAAACCATTCTAAAGAGCCCACCTGGGAAATATATTTTTGCACACCTTTTTAAACAGCCCAGCCCATTCTGGGACAACACCATTTTTTGCAGACCACCTGGAAAAACACCATTCTAAACAGACTTGCACACCTAGGACAACACCATTCTAAACAGCACATCTGGAAAACACCATTCTAAACAGACCACCTGGGAAACACCATTCTAAACAGCCCACCTGGGAAACACCATCATTAGCTTCTTTAACAACACCATGTGCTATTGTTTCAGATCAGCTCACCTGGGACAACACCTCTGCCTACCTGGGACAACACCACATTTGGGCAGCCCGCGTGGGAAAACACCAGTCTAAACAGCTGATTATCTCCTGTTGCTATGTCACATTTAAAATCAAATTGTATTTATATAGCCCTTCGTACATTATGTGATATCTCAAAGTGCTGTTACAGAAACCTTGCCTAAAACATGCGAAGCAATGCTGGTGTAGAAGCTGCCTTGTGTGCTGTTATGTGAAAAGCTGCCTTGCTGTGCTGTTACCTAGGAAGCTGCCTTGCTGAGGAACCAGGCTATGCAGTGTGGTCTCTTGTCATGATTTTAGTCTGTATTGTGTGGATATTATAAACCTAGAGAGGAACCCAGGCTATCTCAGAGGTGGCCAGTCCTCTTCTGGCTAGCCGTCATGGAGATTAGAAACCTAGTTAAAGGAACAGGTTAAATAAGGGTACAAAAATCTTCTGGCTGTGCCTGAAATTGGAGATTATAAACCTAGAGAGGAGACAGGCTATGAGAGGTGGCCCAGTCCTCTTCTGGCTGTGCGGAGTGGAGATGATAAACCTAGAGAGGAACCAGGCTATGAGAGGTGGCCAGTCCTCTTCTGGCTGTGCAGTGGAGATGATAACAGAACATGGCCAAGATGTCTGGCGAAAAACATCTAAGATATGTGAAGAATGCATTAAACAGGCATCATTTAAAATGTTAGGACAGAAGGGAGAGGTGTGTGTGTGTCTCTCTCTCCAGAATGTAACTCCACCGTCTCCAGCCAATTCGTAGGCTCTCGTGTGTGAATTGTTGCCCGTTGATTGTAGATTTGGATCAATTCTCCATCACGTCACCAGGACTAAACATACCATTAACCCCTGTCATTTGGTTACATTCATTGCTGTTAATGCATGTATTAATTACAGTAATTTACCGTTCTCATTCTCACGTTGTTTGTATGCGTTCACAACCTGCTACAATTGTGAGAAACAAGTTTTTGATTATTTCATAACCATAATTTACGAATCTCCCCCTTCAATAATCACCCGTCTTCAGTGTGAAAGAGCAATGTTGCATTGGCCGAACACAACAAGATAGACTATCATTGGTCCAAACACGACAAGACCGACTATCATTGGTCCAAACACGACAAGACATACTATCATTGGTCCAAACTCGACAAGACCGACTATCATTAGTCCAACCACCACAAGACAGACTATCATTGGTCCAAACACAACTAGACAGTTGTGAAGAGGACACGACCACACCTATCCCCCCCCCCCAGGAGGCTGAAAATATTTGTCATGGGTCCCAGATCCTCAAAAATGTATACATCTGCACCATCGAGAGCATCTTGACTGGTTCCAACACAGCTTTTGCATGGCAACTGCTCGTCATCCGACCATAGGCACGACAGAGGTAGTGCGTACGGCCCAGTACATCACTGGGGCCAAGCTTCCTGCCATCCAGGACCTCTGCCAGGCGGTGTCAGAGAAAGGCTTAAAAAAAGATGGTCAAAGACTCCAGCCACCTTCTCTTTGCTACACTTACGGGTGTGATCTAGGTCAAAAGACTCCTTAACAGCTTCTACCCCCAAGTCATTACACTATTTGCATGTTTTACACTGCTGCAAACTGCTGCTATGCATAGTCCCTTCACCCCTACCTACATGTATATATTATTACCTTGACTAACCTGTACCCCTGCACATTGACTCGGTTCCCCAGGTATATAGCCCCGCTATTGTTATTTTACTTTTTAACTTCAGTTTATTTGGGGTGCTAGGGTCAACAGTACCTAGGTAACAGAACCTAGGGTAACAGTACCTAGGTAACAGGTACCTAGGGTAACAGTACCTAGGGTAACGGTACCTGGTTAACAGACCCTAGGGTAACAGAACCTAGAGTAACAGAACCTGGGTAACAGAACCTAGGTAACAGAACCTAGAGTAACAGGTACCTAGGTGTTTAGGCAACAGTACTTCTCCAGGGTAACAGAACCTAGGTAAACAGAACCTAGAGGTCGGCAGAACCTAGTAACAGAACCTAGGTAACAGAACCTAGGAACAGTACCTAGGGTAACAGTACCTAGGGTAACAATACCCAGGGTAACAGAACCTAGAGTAACAGTACCTAGAAGTAACAGTACCTAGGGTAACAGAACCTAGGGTACAGACCCTAGGTAAACAGACCCTAGAGTAACAGAACCTAGAGTAACAGAACCTAGAGTAACAGAACCTAGAGTAACAGAACATTTACATTTACATTTGTCATTTGAAGAGGATTTTATCCAGAGCGACTTTACAGTACCTAGGTAAAAGAACCTAGAGTAACAGTACCTAGGGTACTAGGGTAACAGTACCTAGGGTAACAGAACCTAGGGTAACAGAACCTAGGGTAACAGAACCTATAGTAACAGAACCTAGAGTAACAGAACCTAGGGTAACAGTACCTAGGGTAACAGTACCTAGGGTAACAGAACCTAGGGTAACAGAACCTAGAGTAACAGAACCTAGAGTAACAGAACCTAGGGTAACAGAACCTAGGGTAACAGTACCTAGGGTAACAGTACCTAGGGTAACAGTACCTAGGGTAACAGAACCTAGGTTAACAGAACCTAGGTTAACAGAACCTAGGGTAACAGTACCTAGGGTAACAGTACCTAGGGTAACAGTACCTAGGTTAACAGTACCTAGGTTAACAGAACCTAGGGTAACAGAACCTAGAGTAACAGAACCTAGGGTAACAGTACCTAGGGTAACAGAACCTAGGGTAACAGAACCTAGAGTAACAGAACCTAGGGTACTAGGGTAACAGTACCTAGGGTAACATAACCTAGGGTACTAGGGTAACAGTACCTAGGGTAACAAAACCTAGGGTAACAGTACCTAGGGTAACAGAACCTAGAGTAACAGTAACAGAACCTAAGGTACTAGGGTAACAGTACCTAGGGTAACATAACCTAGAGTTACAGTACCTAGAGTAACAGAATTTAGGGTAACAGAACCTAGGGTACTAGGGTAACAGAACCTAGAGTAACATAACCTAGAGTAACAGTACCTAGGGTACTAGGGTAACAGAACCTAGAACCTAGAGTAACAGAACCTAGGGTACTAGGGTAACAGATCCTATGTTAACATAACTTAGGGTAACAGAACCTAGGGTACTAGGGTAACAGAACCTAGAACCTAGAGTAACAGAACCTAGGGTACTAGGGTAACAGAACCTAGAGTAACATAACCTAGAGTAACAGTACCTAGGGTACTAGGGTAACATAACCTAGAACCTAGAGTAACAGAACCTAGGGTACTAGGGTAACAGATCCTATGGTAACATAACTTAGGGTACTAGGGTAACAGATCCTAGGGTAACATAACCTAGGGTACCTTGGGTCTGAGCTTTCTTTTTCTTCTTCCTCTTCTGTGGTGGGACTTCCTGTGGTTCAGGGGTCAGAGGGATCGTCTCTGACTGCCTCCTACTGGCCAGTCCCTCCATCTCAATACCTGGCTCTGGAGGGCTGCCTGGGTAGCAGACAGCAGAACACACTGAGGAGGACACTTAGTTCAGTATACAGACATGAGTTGGCAAAAGGTTTCCAGCAAAGTAGCAGAATTGTGAAAACTTTTAGGATTTGATGGATTTTTATAACATGTAAAGTAAATTTAAAAAAATAATACATTAATATTAGTATAGAAAATAGAATGACACAGCTGTCAAACATGATCCTGAATATAACCAATTTACTTAGTGAATACGGTTCATGTTTAATATCTTTCAGCATAAAGTATCATATCAATGTTTACACACTTTTATTTATTTGAACTAACATGTTGCCGTTGATGATCCGTTTTTGCTGGAGTCAATAGTTGGAGGAGTTCAGAGTTCATTGGAAATGATGTCATCCCAGCAAACCGGGAACATTCCCATGACATTAGTTAATAAGATTCCCAGTAAGTTCTAGTTAGGGTTTTATGTAACACTGCGATGATAACATCACCTACTTCTACTAATTAGCTGCTCAACAAAGACCTTAACTAGCTGAATCAGATATACTAAATTAGGGTTGGACTGATAACCTATAGGACAGTAGATCTCCAGGAAGAGGGTTGGATTGATAACCTACAGGAAGGTAGATCTCCAGGAAGAGGGTTGGACTGTTAACCTACAGGACAGTAGATCTCCAGGAAGAGGGTTGGACTCATAACCTACAGGACAGTAGATCTCCAGGAAGAGGGTTGGACTCATAACCTACAGGACAGTAGATCTCCAGGAAGAGGGTTGGACTCATAACCTACAGGACAGTAGATCTCCAGGAAGAGGGTTGGACTCATAACCTACAGGACAGTAGATCTCCAGGAAGAGGGTTGGGACTCATAACCTTACAGGACAGTAGATCTCCAGGAAGAGGGTTGGACTCATAACCTACAGGACAGTGGTAGATCTCCAGGAAGCGGGTTGACACTCATAATCCCAAAGGGAGGACAGTAGCAGATTCCAGGAAGAGGGTTGGATCTTGCAACCTACAGGACAGTAGATCTCCAGGAAGAGGGTTGGACTCATAACCTACAGGACAGTAGATTCCGTGAAGAGGGCTGGACTCATAACCTACAGGACAGTTGATCTCCAGGAAGAGGTTGGACTCAGGCACCTACAGGACAGTAGATCTCCAGGAAGAGGGTTGACTCATAACCTACAGGACAGTAGATCTCCAGGGAAGAGGGTTGACTCATAACCTACAGGACAGTAGATCTCCAGGAAGATGGTTGACTCATAACCCACAGGACAGGTGATCTCCAGGAAGAGGGTTGGACTCATAACCTACAGGACAGTAGATCTCCAGGAAGTGGGTTGGACTCATAACCTGCGACAGTTGACTGACCGGGTTGGCTCATAACCTACAGGACAGTAGATCTCCAGGAAGACAGTTGGACTCATAACCTACAGGACAGTTGATCTCCAGGTTGGACTCATAACCTAAAGGACAGTAGATCTCCAGGGTTGGACTCATAACCAACAGGGCAGTAGATCTCCTGGGTTGGACTCATAACCTACAGGACAGTAGATCTCCAGGGTTGGACTCATAACCTACAGGACAGTTGATCTCCAGGGCTGGACTCATAACCTACAGGACAGTTGATCTCCAGGGTTGGACTCATAACCTAAAGGACAGTAGATCTCCAGGGTTGGACTCATAACCAACAGGACAGTAGATCTCCAGGGTTGGACTCATAACCAACAGGACAGTAGATCTCCAGGGTTGGACTCATAACCAACAGGACAGTAGATCTCCAGGGCTGGACTCATAACCTGCAGGACAGTAGATCTCCAGGGTTGGACTCATAACCTACAGGACAGTTGATCTCCAGGGTTGGACTCATAACCTACAGGACAGTAGGTCTCCAGGGTTGGACTCATAACCTAAAGGACAGTAGATCTCCAGGGTTGGACTCATAACCAACAGGACAGTAGATCTCCAGGGTTGGACTCATAACCTACAGGACAGTAGATCTCAGGGTTGGACTCATAACCTACAGGACAGTAGATCTCCAGGGTTGGACTCATAACCTACAGGACAGTAGATCTCCAGGGTTGGACTCATAACCTACAGGACAGTAGATCTCCCAGGGTTGGACTCATAACCTACAGGACAGTAGACTTCAGGTTGACTCATAACCTTGAGGACAGTAGATCTCCAGGGTTGGACTCATAACCTACAGGACAGTAGATCTTCCAGGGTTGGACTCATAACCTACAGGACAGTAGATCTCCAGGGCTGGACTCATAACCTACAGGACAGTAGATCTCCAGGGTTGGACTCATAACCTACAGGACAGTAGATCTCCAGGGTTGGACTCATAACCTACAGGACAGTAGATCTCCAGGTTGGACTCATAACCTACAGGACAGTAGATCTCCAGGGTTGGACTCATAACCTACAGGACAGTAGATCTCCAGGGTTGGACTCATAACCTACAGGACAGTAGATCTCCAGGGTTGGACTCATAACCTACAGGACAGTAGATCTCCAGGGTTGGACTCATAACCTACAGGACAGTAGATCTCCAGGGTTGGACTCATAACCTACAGGACAGTAGATCTCCAGGGTTGGACTCATAACCTACAGGACAGTAGATCTCCAGGGTTGGACTCATAACCTACAGGACAGTAGATCTCCAGGGTTGGACTCATAACCTACAGGACAGTAGATCTCCAGGGTTGGACTCATAACCTACAGGACAGTAGATCTCCAGGGTTGGACTCATAACCTACAGGACAGTAGATCTCCAGGGCTGGACTCATAACCTACAGGACAGTAGATCTCCAGGGTTGGACTCATA
>NW_025750859.1:0-17420 GCF_021184085.1 Oncorhynchus gorbuscha | reverse complement strand
CCCAACCTCCCCAGCCTAACATCCCCAACCTCCCCAGCCTAACATCCCTAACCCCTAACATCCCTAACCTCCCCAGCCTAACATCCCTAACCCTAACATCCCCAACCTCCCCAGCCTAACATCCCTAACCCTAACACATCCCCAACCTCCCCAGCCTAACATCCCTAACCTCTAACATCCCCAACCTCCCCAGCCTAACATCCCTAACCCTAACATCCCCAACCTCCCCAGCCTAACATCTCCTAACCCTAACATCCCTAGCTCCTCAGCCTATCTCTAACCCCAGCTCCCCGGCCTAACATCCCTAACCCTAACATCCTCAACCTCCTCCAGCCTAACATCCCTAACCCTAACATCCCCAACCTCCCCAGCCTAACATCCCTAACCCTAACATCCCCAACCTCCCCGACCTAACATCCCCAACCTACCAACATCCCTAACCCTAACATCCCCAACCTCCCCAGCCTAACATCCCTAACCCTAACATCCCCAACCTCCCCAGCCTAACATCCCTAACCCTAACATCCCCAACCTCCCCAGCCTAACATCCCTAACCCTAACATCCCCAACCTCCCCAGCCTAACATCCCTAACCCTAACATCCCCAACCTCCCCAGCCTAACATCCCTAACATCCCAACCTCCCCAGCCTAACATCCCTAACCCTAACATCCCAACCTCCCCAGCCTAACATCCCCAACCTCCCCAGCCTAACATCCCTAACCCTAACATCCCATCCTCCCCAGCCTAACATCCCAAACCCTAACATCCCAACCTCCCCAGCCTAACATCCCCAACCTCCCCAGCCTAACATCCCCTAACCCTAACATCCCTAACCCTAACATCCCTAACCTAACATCCCCAACCTCCCCAGCCTAACATCCCTAACCCTAACATCCCCAACCTCCCCAGCCTAACATCTCCTAACCCTAACATCCTCAACCTCCCCAGCCTAACATCCCTAACCCTAACATCCCTAACATCCTCAACCTCCCAGCCTAACATCCCTAACCCTAACATCCTCAACCTCCCCAGCCTAACATCCTAACCTAACATCCCAACCTCCCCAGCCTAACATCTCTAACCCTAACATCCCCAACCTCCCCAGCCTAACATCCCTAACCCTAACATCCCAACCTCCCCAGCCTAACATCCCTAACCTAACATCTCCAACCTCCCCAGCCTAACATCCCTAACCCTAACATCCCCAACCTCCCCAGCCTAACATCCCTAACCCTAACATCCCCAACCTCCCCAGCCTAACATCCCTAACCCTAACATCCCCAACCTCCCCAGCCTAACATCCCCAACCTCCCCAGCCTAACATCCCTAACCCTAACATCCCTAACCCTAACATCCCTAACCCTAACATCCCCAACCTCCCCAGCCTAACATCCCTAACCCTAACATCCCCAACCTCCCCAGCCTAACATCCCTAACCCTAACATCCCCAACCTCCCCAGCCTAACATCCCTAACCCTAACATCCCCAACCTCCCCAGCCTAACATCCCTAACCCTAACATCCCAACCTCCCCAGCCTAACATCCCTAACCCTAACATCCCCAACCTCCCCAGCCTAACATCCCTAACACCTAACATCCCCAACCTAACATCCTAACCCTAACATCCCCAACCTCCCCAGCCTAACATCCCTAACCCTAACATCCCCAACCTCCCCAGCCTAACATCCCTAACCCTAACATCCCCAACCTCCCCAGCCTAACATCCCTAACCCTAACATCCCCAACCTCCCCAGCCTAACATCCCTAACCCTAACATCCCCAACCTCCCCAGCCTAACATCCCTAACCCTAACATCCCCAACCTCCCCAGCCTAACATCCCTAACCCTAACATCCCCAACCTCCCCAGCCTAACATCCCTAAACCTAACATCCCCAACCTCCCCAGCCTAACATCCCTAACCCTAACATCCCCAACCTCCCCAGCCTAACATCCCTAACCTTAACATCCCAACCTCCCCAGCCTAACATCCCTAACCCTAACATCCCAACCTCCCCAGCCTAACATCCCCAACCTCCCCAGCCCAACATCCCTAACCCTAACATCCCATCCTCCCCAGCCTAACATCCCAAACCCTAACATCCCAACCTCCCCAGCCTAACATCCCCAACCTCCCCAGCCTAACATCCCCTAACCCTAACATCCCTAACCCTAACATCCCTAACCCTAACATCCCCAACCTCCCCAGCCTAACATCCCTAACCCTAACATCCCCAACCTCCCCAGCCTAACATCCCTAACCCTAACATCCCCAACCTCCCCAGCCTAACATCCCTAACCCTAACATCCCCAACCTCCCCAGCCTAACATCCCTAACCCTAACATCCCCAACCTCCCCAGCCTAACATCCCTAACCCTAATATCCCCAACCTCCCCAGCCTAACCCTAACATCCCTAACCTCCCCAGCCTAACATCCCTAACCCTAACATCCCCAACCTCCCCAGCCTAACATCCCTAACCCTAACATCCCCAACCTCCCCAGCCTAACATCCCTAACCCTAACATCCCCAACCTCCCCAGCCTAACATCCCTAACCCTAACATCCCCAACCTCCCCAGCCTAACATCCCTAACCCTAACATCCCCAGCCTCCCCAGCCTAACATCCCTAACCCTAACATCCCCAACCTCCCCAGCCTAACATCCCTAACCCTAACATCCCCAACCTCCCCAGCCTAACATCCCTAACCCTAACATCCCAACCTCCCCAGCCTAACATCCCTAACCCTAACATCCCCAACCTCCCCAGCCTAACATCCCTAACCCTAACATCCCCAACCTCCCCAGCCTAACATCCCTAACCCTAACATCCCCAGCCTCCCCAGCCTAACATCCCTAACCCTAACATCCCCAACCTCCCCAGCCTAACATCCCTAACCCTAACATCCCCAACCTCCCCAGCCTAACATCCCTAACCCTAACATCCCCAACCTCCCCAGACTAACATCCCTAACATCCTCAACCTCCCCAGCCGAACATCCCTAACCCTAACATCCCAAGCTCCCCAGCCTAACATCCCTAACCCTAACATCCTCAACCTCCCCAGCCGAACATCCCTAACCCTAACATCCCAAGCTCCCCAGCCTAACATCCCTAACCCTAACATCCTCAACCTCCCCAGCCAACATCCCGAACATCCCAACCTCCCCAGCCTAACATCCCTGACCCTAACATCCTCAACCTCCCCAGCCAACATCCCTAACCCTAACATCCCAACCTCCCCAACCTAACATCCCTAACCCTACCATCCCCAACCTCCCCAGCCTAACATGCCTAACCCTAACATCCCCAACCTCCCCAGCCTAACATCCCTAACCCTAACATCCCCAACCTCCCCAGCCAACATCCCTAACCCTAACATCCCAACCTCCCCAACCTAACATCCCTAACCCTAACATCCCCAACCTCCCCAGCGTAACATCCCTAACCCTAACATCCCAACCTCCCCAGCCTAACATCCCTAACCCTAACATCCCCAACCTCCCCAGCCTAACATCCCTAACCCTAACATCTCCAACCTCCCCAGCCTAACATCCCTAACCCTCACATCCTCAACCTCCACAGCCTAACATCCCTAACCCTAACATCCCCAACCTCCCCAGCCTAACATCCCTAACCCTAACATTCCCAACCTCCCAAGCCTAACATCCCTAACCCTAACATCCCCAACCTCCCAAGCCTAACATCCCTAACCCTAACATCCCCAACCTCCCCAGCCTAACATCCCTAACATCCCAACCTCCCCAGCCTAACATCCCTAACCCTAACATCCCAACCTCCCCAGCCTAACATCCCCAACCTCCCAGCCTAACATCCCTAACCCTAACATCCCATCCTCCCCAGCCTAACATCCCTAACCCTAACATCCCTAACATCCCCAACCTCCCCAGCCTAACATCCCTAACCCTAACATCCCATCCTCCCCAGCCTAACATCCCAAACCCTAACACCCCAACCTCCCCAGCCTAACATCCCCAACCTCCCAACTATCATCCCAACCTAACATCCCTAACCCTAACATCCCTAACCCTAACATCCCCAACCTCCCCAGCCTAACATCCCTAACCCTAACATCCCCAACCTCCCCAGCCTAACATCCTAACCTAACATCCTAACATCCCCAACCTCCCCAGCCTAACATCCCTAACCCTAACATCCCTAACATCCTCATCCTCCCCAGCCTAACATCCCTAACCCTAACATCCCAACCTCCCCAACCTAACATCCCTAACCCTAACATCGCCAACCTCCCCAGCCTAACATCCCCAACCTCCCCAGCCTAACATCCCCAACCTCCCCAGCCTAACATCCCTAACCCTAACATCCCCAACCTCCACAGCCTAACATCCCTAACCCTAACATCCTCAACCTCCCCAGCCTAACATCCCTAACCCTAATATCCCCAACCTCCCCAGCTCCTAACATCCCTAACCCTAACATCTCCAACCTCCCCAGCCTAACATCCCTAACCCTAACATCCTCAACCTCCACAGCCTAACATCCCTAAGCCCTAACATCCCCAACCTCCCCAGCCTAACATCCCCAACCTCCCCAGCCTAACATCCTAACCTAACATCCCTAACCCTAACATCCCCAACCTCCCCAGCCTAACATCCCTAACCCTAACATCTCCAACCTCCCCAGCCTAACATCCCTAACCCTAACATCCCCAACCTCCCAAGCCTAACATCCCTAACCCTAACATCCCCAACCTCCCCAGCCTAACATCCCTAACCCTAACATCCCCAACCTCCCCAGCCTAACATCCCTAACCCTAACATCCCAACCTCCCCAGCCTAACATCCCCAACCTCCCCAGCCTAACATCCCTAACCCTAACATCCTAGCCTAACATCCTAACCCTAACATCCCCAACCTCCCCAGCCTAACATCCCTAACCCTAACATCCCCAACCTCCCCAGCCTAACATCCCTAACCCTAACATCCCCAACCTCCCCAGCCTAACATCCCTAACCCTAACATCCCCAACCTCCCCAGCCTAACATCCCTAACCCTAACATCCCCAACCTCCCCAGCCTAACATCCCTAACCCTAACATCCCCAACCTCCCCAGCCTAACATCCCTAACCCTAACATCCCCAACCTCCCAGCCTAACCTAACATCCCCAACCTCCCCAGCCTAACATCCCTAACCCTAACATCCCCAACCTCCCCAGCCTAACATCCCTAACCCTAACATCCCCAACCTCCCCAGCCTAACATCCCTAACCCTAACATCCCCAACCTCCCCAGCCTAACATCCCTAACCCTAACATCCCCAACCTCCCCAGCCTAACATCCCTAACCCTAACATCCCCAACCTCCCCAGCCTAACATCCCTAACCCTAACATCCCCAACCTCCCCAGCCTAACATCCCTAACCCTAACATCCCAACCTCCCCAGCCTAACATCCCTAACCCTAACATCCCAACCTCCCCAGCCTAACATCCCCAACCTCCCCAGCCCAACATCCCTAACCCTAACATCCCATCCTCCCCAGCCTAACATCCCTAACCCTAACATCCCCAACCTCCCCAGCCTAACATCCCCAACCTCCCCAGCCTAACATCCCTAACCCTAACATCCCTAAGCCTAACATCCCTAACCCTAACATCCCCAACCTCCCCAGCCTAACATCCCTAACCCTAACATCCCCAACCTCCCCAGCCTAACATCCCTAACCCTAACATCCCCAACCTCCCCAGCCTAACATCCCTAACCCTAACATCCCCAACCTCCCCAGCCTAACATCCCTAACCCTAACATCCCCAACCTCCCCAGCCTAACATCCCTAACCCTAACATCCCCAACCTCCCCAGCCTAACATCCCTAACCCTAATTCAACCTCCCAGCCTAACCCTAACATCCCTAACCTCCCCAGCCTAACATCCCTAACCCTAACATCCCCAACCTCCCCAGCCTAACATCCCTAACCCTAACATCCCCAACCTCCCCAGCCTAACATCCCTAACCCTAACATCCCCAACCTCCCCAGCCTAACATCCCTAACCCTAACATCTCCAACCTCCCCAGCCTAACATCCCTAACCCTAACATCCCCAACCTCCCCAGCCTAACATCCCTAACCCTAACATCCCCAACCTCCCCAGCCTAACATCCCTAACCCTAACATCCCCAACCTCCCCAGCCTAACATCCCTAACCCTAACATCCCCAACCTCCCCAGCCTAACATCCCTAACCCTAACATCCCAACCTCCCCAGCCTAACATCCCTAACCCTAACATCCCCAACCTCCCCAGCCTAACATCCCTAACCCTAACATCCCCAACCTCCCCAGCCTAACATCCCTAACCCTAACATCCCCAACCTCCCCAGCCTAACATCCCTAACCCTAACATCCCCAACCTCCCCAGCCTAACATCCCTAACCCTAACATCCCCAACCTCCCCAGCCTAACATCCCTAACCCTAACATCCCCAACCTCCCCAGACTAACATCCCTAACATCCTCAACCTCCCCAGCCGAACATCCCTAACCCTAACATCCCAAGCTCCCCAGCCTAACATCCCTAACCCTAACATCCTCAACCTCCCCAGCCTAACATCCCTAACCCTAACATCCCCAACCTCCCCAGCCTAACATCCCTAACCCTAACATCCTCAACCTCCCCAGCCAACATCCCTAACATCCCAACCTCCCCAGCCTAACATCCCTGACCCTAACATCCTCAACCTCCCCAGCCTAACATCCCTAACCCTAACATCCCAACCTCCCCAACCTAACATCCCTAACCCTACCATCCCCAACCTCCCCAGCCTAACATGCCTAACTCTAACATCCCAACCTCCCCAGCCTAACATCCCTAACCCTAACATCCCCAACCTCCCCAGCCTAACATCCCTAACCCTCACATCCCCAACCTCCCCAGCCTAACATCCCTAACCCTAACATCCCCAACCTCCCCAGCCTAACATCCCTAACCCTAACATCCCAACCTCCCCAGCCTAACATCCCTAACCCTAACATCCCCAACCTCCCCAGCCTAACATCCCTAACCCTAACATCCCAACCTCCCCAGCCTAACATCCCTAACCCTAACATCCCAACATCCCCTAACATCCTAACCTCCCCAACGCCTAACATCCCTAACCCTAACATCCCCAACCTCCCCAGCCTAACATCCCTAACCCTAACATCCCCAACCTCCCCAGCCTAACATCCCTAACCCTAACATCCCCAACCTCCCCAGCCTAACATCCCTAACCCTAACATCCCCAACCTCCCCAGCCTAACATCCCTAACCCTAACATCCCCAACCTCCCCAGCCTAACATCCCTAACCCTAACATCCCCAACCTCCCCAGCCTAACATCCCTAACCCTAACATCCCCAACCTCCCAGCTAGCCCTAACATCCTCAACCCTAACATCCTCCCAACATCTCCAGCCCACTAACATCCCTAACCCTAACATCCCCAACCTCCCCAGCCTAACATCCCTAACCCTAACATCCCCAACCTCCCCAGCCTAACATCCCTAACCCTAACATCCCCAACCTCCCCAGCCTAACATCCCTAACCCTAACATCCCCAACCTCCCCAGCCTAACATCCCTAACCCTAACATCCCCAACCTCCCCAGCCTAACATCCCTAACCCTAACATCCCCAACCTCCCCAGCCTAACATCCCTAACCCTAACATCCCCAACCTCCCCAGCCTAACATCCCTAACCCTAACATCCCCAACCTCCCCAGCCTAACATCCCTAACCCTAACATCCCCAACCTCCCCAGCCTAACATCCCTAACCCTAACATCCCCAACCTCCCCAGCCTAACATCCCTAACCCTAACATCCCCAACCTCCCAGCTAACATCTCAACCTCCCCAGCCTAACATCCCTAACCCTAACATCCCAAGCTCCCCAGCCTAACATCCCTAACCCTAACATCCTCAACCTCCCCAGCCAACATCCCAACATCCCAACCTCCCCAGCCTAACATCCCTGACCCTAACATCCTCAACCTCCCCAGCCTAACATCCCTAACCCTAACATCCCAACCTCCCCAACCTAACATCCCTAACCCTAACATCCCCAACCTCCCCAGCCTAACATGCCTAACCCTAACATCCCAACCTCCCCAGCCTAACATCCCTAACCCTAACATCCCCAACCTCCCCAGCCAACATCCCTAACCCTAACATCCCCAACCATCCCCAACCTAACATCCCTAACCCTAACATCCCCAACCTCCCCAGCGCTAACATCCCTAACCCTAACATCCCAACCTCCCCAGCCTAACATCCCTAACCCTAACATCCCCAACCTCCCCAGCCTAACATCCCTAATCCCTAACATCCCCAATCCTAACCTCCCAGCCTAACATCCCTAACCCTAACATCCCCAACCTCCCCAGCCTAACATCCCTAACCCTAACATCCCCAACCTCCCCAGCCTAACATCCCTAACCCTAACATCCCCAACCTCCCCAGCCTAACATCCCTAACCTTAACATCCCCAACCTCCCCAGCCTAACATCTCCAACCCTAACATCCCCAACCTCCCCAGCCTAACATCCCTAACCCTAACATCCCCAACCTCCCCAGCCTAACATCCCTAACCCTAACATCCCCAACCTCCCCAGCCTAACATCCCTAACCCTAACATCCCCAACCTCCCCAGCCTAACATCCCAACCCTAACATCCCAACCTCCCCAGCCTAACATCCCTAACCCTAACATCCCCAACCTCCCCAGCCTAACATCCCCAACCTCCCCAGCCTAACATCCCTAACCCTAACATCCCCAACCTCCCCAGCCTAACATCCCAAACCCTAACATCCCCAACCTCCCCAGCCTAACATCCCCAACCTCCCCAGCCTAACATCCCCAACCCTAACATCCCTAACCCTAACATCCCTAACCCTAACATCCCCAACCTCCCCAGCCTAACATCCCTAACCCTAACATCCCCAACCTCCCCAGCCTAACATCCCTAACCCTAACATCCCTAACATCCTCAACCTCCCCAGCCTAACATCCCTAACCCTAACATCCCTAACATCCTCAACCTCCCCAGACTAACATCCCTAACCCTAACATCCTCATCCTCCCCAGCCAACATCCCTAACATCCCAACCTCCCCAGCCTAACATCCCTACCCCTAACATCCCCAACCTCCCCAGCCTAACATCCCTAACCCTAACATCCCAACCTCCCCAACCTAACATCCCTAACCATAACATCGCCAACCTCCCCAGCCTAACATCCCCAACCTCCCCAGCCTAACATCCCCAACCTCCCCAGCCTAACATCCCTAACCCTAACATCCCCAACCTCCGCCAGCCTAACATCCCCAACCTCCCAGCCTAACATCCCTAACCATTCCCCAACCTAACATCCCTAACCCTAACATCCCCAACCTCCCCAGCGTCCCCAACATCCCCAGCCTAACATCCCAACCCTAACATCCCCAACCTCCCCAGCGCTAACATCCCTAACCCTAACATCCCAACCCCCAGCCTAACATCCCTAACCCTAACATCCCCAACCTCCCCAGCCTAACATCCCTAACCCTAACATCCCCAACCTCCCCAGCCTAACATCCCTAACCCTAACATCCCCAACCTCCCCAGCCTAACATCCTAACCCTAACCCCAACCTCCCCAGCCTAACATCCCTAACCCTAACATCCCCAACCTCCAGCTAACATCCCTAACCCTAACATCCCCAACCTCCCCAGCCTAACATCCCTAACCCTAACATCCCAACTCCCAACCTCCCCAACCCGCCTAACATCCCTAACCCTAACATCCCCAACCTCCCCAGCCTAACATCCCTAACCCTAACATCCCCAACCTCCCCAGCCTAACATCCCTAACCCTAACATCCCCAACCTCCCCAGCCTAACATCCCTAACCCTAACATCCCCAACCTCCCCAGCCTAACATCCCTAACCCTAACATCCCCAACCTCCCCAGCCTAACATCCCTAACCCTAACATCCCCAACCTCCCCAGCCCTAACATCCCTAACCCTAACATCCCCAGCCTCCCCAGCCTAACATCCCTAACCAACACCCACCTCCCCAGCCTAACATCCCTAACCCTAACATCCCCCAGCCTCCCCAGCCTAACATCCCTAACTCATCACTCAACATCCTAACCTCCCAGCCTAACATCCCTAACCCTAACATCCCAACCTCCCCAGCCTAACATCCCCAACCTCCCCAGCCTAACATCCCTAACCCTAACATCCCAACCTCCCCAGCCTAACATCCCATAACCCCTAACATCCCCAACCTCCCCAGCCTAACATCCCTAACCCTAACATCCCTCCCCCAGCCTAACATCCCTAACCCTAACATCCCTAACCTCCCCAGCCTAACATCCCTAACCCTAACATCCCCCCTAACCTAACATCCTAGCCCTAACATCCCAACCTCCCAGCTAACATCCTAACCCTAACATCCCAACCTCCCAGCCTAACATCCCTAACCCTAACATCCCCTAACCTCCCCAGCCTAACATCCCTAACCCTAACATCCCCAACCTCCCCAGCCTAACATCCCTAACCCTAACATCCCCAACCTCCCCAGCCTAACATCCCTAACCCTAACATCCCCAACCTCCACAGCCTAACATCCCTAACCCTAACATCCCCAACCTCCCCAGCCTAACATCCCTAACCCTAACATCCCCAACCTCCCCAGCCTAACATCCCTAACCCTAACATCCTCAACCTCCCCAGCCTAACATCCCTAACCCTAACATCCCAACCTCCCAGCCTAACATCCCCAACCTCCCCAGCCTAACATCCCTAACCCTAACATCCCAACCTCCCCAGCCTAACATCCCTAACCCTAACATCCCCAACCTCCCCAGCCTAACATCCCAACCCTAACATCCCCAACCTCCCCCAGCCTAACATCCCTAACCCTAACATCCTCAACCTCCCCAGCCTAACATCCCTAACCCTAACATCCCCAACCTCCCAGCCTAACCCTAACATCCCAACCTCCCCAGCCTAACCAACATCCCCAACCTCCCAGCCTAACCCAACAACATCCCCAACCTCCCCCAGCCTAACATCCCTAACCCTAACATCCCCAACCTCCCACAGCCTAACATCCCTAACCCTAAATATCCCCAACCTCCCCAGCCTAACATCCCCTAACCCTAACATCTCCAACCTCCCCACAGCCTAACATCCCTAACCCTAACATCCCAACCTCCCCAACCTAACATCCCTAACCCTAACATCGCCAACCTCCCCAGCCTAACATCCCTAACCCTAACAACCTCCCCAGCCTAACATCCCCAACCTCCCCACAGCCTAACATCCTAGCCTAACATCCTCAACCTCTGAGCCTAACATCCCTAACCTTAACATCCCAACCTCCCCAGCCTAACATCCCTAACCCTAACGTCTCCAGCCTCTCCCAGCCTAACATCCCCAACCTCCCCAGCCCAACCTCCTCAGCCTAACATCCCTAACCCTAACATCCCATCCTCCCCAGCCTAGCATCCCCAACCTCTGACCTAATATCTCTAAATCCCTGACCTCCCAAGGCCTAATATCTAGCCCTAACTTCTAGCCCTAGTTTAATATCTCTTTACATCCCAATATCTGACCTAGCATTCCTAATATCTCTTTAACAACTTAATATCCCTCTAGTCCCGTATCCCCAGTTTAACATCCCCAGGCCTTTAACCTCCCCGGCCTAACATCTCTAATCTGACCTAACATTCCCTAACCTACTCCTAGCCTAGTTGGCCTAATATCTCTCTGACCCTAACTCAATATCTCCCTAAGCCTCCCCAGTCCTAACCTCATCCTAAATTTGGGTTATCTGACCCCTAACTCCTTCCCTAGTTTAACCCTAATATCTCTAACTTTCCCAGTTTAACATCCTAGCCTAATATCTCGTCAACCTTCCTAACATCCCAGTAACCCTAACATCCCCCTAACCTCCCCAGCCTAACATCCCCAACCTCCCCAGTTTAACATCCCTAACCCCTAACAAATATCCCTAGCCTCCCCAGCCTTAATATCCCTTAACCTAACGTCCTAGTTTCCCCAGCCTAATATCCCTAACCCTAACATCCCTAACCCCTCAGCCTAACATCTAATTCCTAACCCTTAACTTTCCCCAATATCCACTCCCCAGCCTAGTCCCTTAACATCCTCTAACCTCCCCAATATCTAACCCTTAACATCCCAACCTCCCAGTTTAGCATCCCCCTAACATCCCCAACCTCCCCAGCCCAACCCTATCATCCCTCCTGAACCTCCCAGCCTAACCCTTAACCCTAACATCCCCAACCTCCCCAGCCTAACATCCCTCTTAACCTCCCCATCCCAACCTCCCAACCCCAGCCTAACATCCCTTAACCCTAACATCCCCACCTCCAGCCTAACATCCCTAACCCTAACATCCCCAACCTCCCCAGCCTAACATCCCCAACCTCCTGACCTAACATCCCAACCTAATATCTCCCCAGCCTAACCCTAACATCCCCAACCTCCCCAGCCTAACCCTAACATCCCAACCTCCCCAGCCTAACATCCCTTAATATCCTAACATCTCCAACCTAGCATCCTAGCCTAACATCTCTAACATCCCAACCTCTATTTAACATCCCTAACCCTAACATCCCCAGCCTCTAGTTTAACATCCCTAACCCTAACATCCCCATTTTCCAGCCTAACATCCCTAACCCAACATCCCTAACCCTAATATCTCTCAATCCCTTTAATTCCTAATATCTCTAACTTTCTAACGTTTAATATCTCTTCCTAGCCTAATATCCCAGCCTAACATCCCCAACCTAGTTTAATATCCCCAACCTAATATCTCAACCTCCCAGTTTAACCCCTAACATCCCCAACCTCTAACCAGCCTAGCCCTAACATCCCAACCTCCCCACCTAACATCCCTAACCCTAACATCTCTGACCTCCCCCCCCTAATATCCCTAACCTTAATATCTCTAACTAATATCCTTAACATTTCACCTAATATTAACTCTCCTAGTTTAACCTTCTGAACTTCCTAATATCTTAACCCTAACATCCCCAACCTCCCTAGCCCTAACATCTCTTGACCCTAACATCTCTAACCTCCCAGCCTAACATCCTTAACCCTAACATCCCAACCTCCCCAGCCTAACATCCCTCCTAATATCCTCCTCCTGAGCCTAACATCTAACCTAACCCTAACATCTCTAGCCCTTCATTCCAGTTTAACATCCCTAACCCTAACATCCTAGCCTCTAGCCTAATATCCCTAACCCTAACATCCCAACCTCCCAGCCTAATATCCTCCAACCTGACCTCCAGCTTCATCCCTAACCCTAATATCCCCAGCCTCCTGACCCCCCTCAGCCTAACATCCCTAACCCTAACATCCCCCAGCCTCCCAGCCTAACATCTCCTAACCCTAACATCCCCAACCTCCCCAGCCTAACATCCCCAGCCTCCCCAGCCTAACATCCCTAACCCTAACATCCCCAACCTCCCCAGCCTAACATCCCCAACCTCCCCAGCCTAACATCCCTAACCCTAACATCCCCAACCTCCCCAGCCTAACATCCCTAACCCTAACATCCCCAACCTCCCCAGCCAGCATCCCTAACCCTAACATCCCCAACCATACCAACCAACCATGCCACAACCAGTACAGAGCCTACCCTGCTGCACAGCCATAGACCTAGTTAGTTTACCACAACACCAACTCACACACAGGACATGGCCAACTGCAACACACATATGTAGGTCGAATCTGAAAATACATAGTCTACTGCAACACCACAGAGATTAATGTCTGTCTGGTGCACCAGTCAGTCACAGATATCAACATCTTTCAATTGCAGTGTTTCAACCAGAAAGGTGACTCAGTGTTCCAGGTCATATCATATAATATAGTGCTGCTTTCTGACAGTGTTCCAGGTCATATCATATAATATAGTAATGCTTTCTGACAGTGTTCCAGGTCTTATCATATATAGTGTTGCTTTATGTCTCAGTGTTCCAGGTCATATCATATAATATAGTGCTGCTTTCTGACAGTGTTCCAGGTCATATCATATAATATAGTGCTGCTTTCTGACAGTGTTCCAGGTCATATCATATAATATAGTGCTGCTTTCTGACAGTGTTCCAGGTCTTATCATATATATGTCACGCCTTGGTCATTGTATCTTGTGTTTTTGTTATATGTTTGGGTAGGCCAGGGTGTGACATGGGTTTATATGTTGTATTCGTATTGGGGTTTGTATTATTTGGGATCGCTCGCGCTGATTAGGGGTGTGTCTAGTTAGGCTTGGTTGCCTGAGGCGATTCTCAATTGGAGTCAGGTGATTCTCGTTGTCTTGGATTGGGAACCGTATTTAGGTAGCCTGAGTTCACGTTGTATTTTGTGGGTGTTTGTTCCTGTCTCTGTGTAGTGTTCACCAGATAGGCTGTAATAGGTTTCACGTTCCGTTCTGTTGTTTTTGTATTTATTCAGTATTTTCATGTACGGCGATTTATTTCATTAAAGTCATGAGTAACCTACACGCTGCATTTCGGTCTGACTCTCTTCATTCAACAGACGAATGACGTTACAATATAGTGTTGCTTTATGTCTCAGTGTTCCAGGTCATATCATATAATATAGTGCTGCTTTCTGACAGTGTTCCAGGTCATATCATATAATATAGTGCTGCTTTCTGACAGTGTTCCAGGTCATATCATATAATATAGTGCTGCTTTATATCTCAGTGTTCCAGGTCATATCATATAATATAGTGCTGCTTTATATCTCAGTGTTCCAGGTCATATCATATAATATAGTGCTGCTTTCTGACAGTGTTCCAGGTCATATCATATAATATAGTGCTGCTTTATATCTCAGTGTTCCAGGTCATATCATATAATATAGTGCTGCTTTATATCTCAGTGTTCCAGGTCATATCATATAATATAGTGCTGCTTTCTGACAGTGTTCCAGGTCATATCATATAATATAGTGCTGCTTTATATCTCAGTGTTCCAGGTCATATCATATAATATAGTGCTGCTTTCTGACAGTGTTCCAGGTCATATCATATAATATAGTGCTGCTTTCTGACAGTGTTCCAGGTCATATCATATAATATAGTGCTGCTTTCTGACAGTGTTCCAGGTCATATCGTCAAATCAAATCCAAATCAAATCAAATCAAATTTTATTTGTCACATACACATGGTTAGCAGATGTTAATGCGAGTGTGAATCTTGTGCTTCTAGTTCCGACAATGCAGTGATAACCAACAAGTAATCTAACTAACAATTCCCAAAACTACTGTCTTATGCAGTGTGGGGATAAGGAACATGTACATAAGGATATATGAATGAGTGATGGTACAGAGCAGCATACAGTAGATGGTATGAGTACAGTATATACATATGAGATGAGTGTGTAGACAAAGTAAACAAAGTGGCATAGTTAAAGTGGCTAGTGATACATGTGTTACATAAGGATGCAGTCGATGTTGTAGAGTACAGTATATACATATGCATATGAGATGAATAATGTAGGGTAAGTAACATTATATAAGGTAGCATTGTTTAAAGTGGCTAGTGATATATTTACATCATTTCCCATCAATTCCCATTATTAAAATGGCTGGAGTTGGGTCAGTGTCAATGACAGTGTGTTGGCAGCAGCCACTCAATGTTAGTGGTGGCTATTTAACAGTCTGATGGCCTTGAGATAGAAGCTGTTTTTCAGTCTCTCGGTCCCAGCTTTGATGCACCTGTACTGACCTCGCCTTCTGGATGATAGCGGGGTGAACAGGCAGTGGTTCGGGTGGTTGATGTCCTTGATGATCTTTATGGCCTTCCTGTAACAACGGGTGGTGTAGGTGTCCTGGAGGGCAGGTAGTTTGCCCCCGGTGATGCGTTGTGCAGTCCTCACTACCCTCTGGAGAGCCTTACGGTTGAGGGCGGAGCAGTTGCCGTACCAGGCGGTGATACAGCCCGCCAGGATGCTCTCGATTGTGCATCTGTAGAAGTTTGTGAGTGCTTTTGGTGACAAGCCGAATTTCTTCAGCCTCCTGAGGTTGAATAGGCGCTGCTGCGCCTTCTTCACGACGCTGTCAGTGTGAGTGGACCAATTCAGTTTGTCTGTGATGTGTATGCCGAGGAACTTAAAACTAGCTACCCTCTCCACTACTGTTCCATCGATGTGGATAGGGGGTGTTCCTCTGCTGTTTCCTGAAGTCCACAATCATCTCCTTAGTTTTGTTGACGTTGAGTGTGAGGTTATTTTCCTGACACCACACTCCAAGGGCCCTCACCTCCTCCCTGTAGGCCGTCTCGTCGTTGTTGGTAATCAAGCCTACCACTGTTGTGTCGTCCGCAAACTTGATGATTGAGTTGGAGGCGTGCGTGGCCACGCAGTCGTGGGTGAACAGGGAGTACAGGAGAGGGCTCAGAACGCACCTTGTGGGGCCCCGTGTTGAGGATCAGCGGGGAGGAGATGTTGTTGCCTACCCTCACCACCTGGGGGCGGCCCGTCAGGAAGTCCAGTACCCAGTTGCACAGGGCGGGTCGAGACCCAGGGTCTCGAGCTTGATGACGAGCTTGGAGGGTACTATGGTGTTGAATGCCGAGCTGTAGTCGATGAACAGCATTCTCACATAGGTATTCCTCTTGTCCAGGTGGGTTAGGGCAGTGTGCAGTGTGGTTGAGATTGCATCGTCTGTGGACCTATTTGGGCGGTAAGCAAATTGGAGTGGGTCTAGGGTGTCAGGTAGGGTGGAGGTGATATGGTCCTTGACTAGTCTCTCAAAGCACTTCATGATGACGGAAGTGAGTGCTACGGGGCGGTAGTCGTTTAGCTCAGTTACCTTAGCTTTCTTGGGAACAGGAACAATGGTGGCCCTCTTGAAGCATGTGGGAACAGCAGACTGGTATAGGGATTGATTGAATATGTCCGTAAACACACCGGCCAGCTGGTCTGCGCATGCTCGGAGGGCGCGGCTGGGGATGCCGTCTGGGCCTGCAGCCTTGCGAGGGTTAACACGTTTAAATGTCTTAATCACCTCGGCTGCAGTGAAGGAGAGACTGCATGTTTCCGTTGCAGGCCGTGTCAGTGGCACTGTATTGTCCTCAAAGCGGGCAAAAAGTTATTTAGTCTGCCTGGGAGCAAGACATCCTGGTCCGTGACTGGGCTGGATTTCATCTTGTAGTCCGTGATTGACTGTAGACCCTGCCACATGCCTCTTGTGTCTGAGCCATTGAATTGAGATTCCACTTTGTCTCTGTACTGACGCTTAGCTTGTTTGATAGCCTTACGGAGGGAATAGCTGCACTGTTTGTATTCAGTCATGTTGCCAGACACCTTGCCCTGATTAAAAGCAGTGGTTCGCGCTTTCAGTTTCACGCGAATGCTGCCATCAATCCACGGTTTCTGGTTAGGGA
>NW_025750858.1:7500-17425 GCF_021184085.1 Oncorhynchus gorbuscha | reverse complement strand
TGCTGTGGTGACACGCTTCAGGTAGACTCACACACACGCACAAAACACCTGCAAGCAAACACACACACACACATGCTTACACACACCTGCGATGGAGAAGGCTTCTCTGTGCAGGACGAATCACCTCCGCTTTGATGTTCCACATCCAAAGAGATGAGGGGCTAAAGCGGTAAACATGGTTAGTGTGTGTGAGTATTGACCTTCACTAGCCTGTTGACCTTCACTAGCCTGTTGACCTTCACTAGCCTGTTGACCTTCACTAGCCTGTTGACCTTCACTAGCCTGTTGACCTTCATTAGCCTGTTGACCTTCACTAGCCTGTTTGGGAGAAACGTGTGTGTCCACTGCAGCTTACCTCCAGTCCTCAACATTACCCAGGAGAAGTTCAGCATTTGCTGGAGGCTATCCATCTAGCTCTGAAAAACAAAACTATAACAACCTCATACCTGGGATCAGCACACAGCATCACCAATTTCACAGACAAACTCTCTATGAACACAGAGAAAGAGAGACACCATTTGGTGGTGGACTCCAATAGAGAGACACCAATTGGTGGTGGTCTCCAATAGAGAGAAACCATCTGGTGCTGGACTCCAATAGAGAGACACCATTTGGTGGTGGACTCCAATGGAGAGACAACATGTCCTCCTGTGAGGTGAGGTAGAGGACAGGGGTTTCTAGTGTCTCAACCTGTCCTCCTGTGAGGTGAGCTAGAGGACAGGGGTTTCTAGTGTTGTCTCAACCTGTCCTCCTGTGAGGTGAGCTAGAGGAAAGGGGTTTCTAGAGTTGCTCAACCTGTCCTCCTGTGAACATGTCCTGTCCTCCTGTGAGGTGAGCTAGGAGGACAGGGTTTCTCAACCTGTCCTCCTGTGAGGTGAGGTAGAGGACAGGGGTTTCTAGTGTTGTCTCGTCCTGTCAAGATAGAGGACAGGGGTTTCTAGTCCAACATGTCCTCCTGTGAGGTGAGGTAGAGGACAAAGGTTTCCTAGTGTTGTGTCTCAACTTGTCTTCCTGTGAGGTGAGGTAGAGGACAGGGGTTTCTCAACCTGATGTTGTCTCTCAACCTTGTCCTCCTGTGAGGTGAGGTAGAGGACAGGGGTTTCTAGTGTCTCAACTTGTGTCTTCCCTCCTGTGAGGTGAGGTAGAGACAGGGGTTTCTAGATGTCTGTCTCAACTTGTCTTCAACTGTGAGGTGAGGTAGAGGACAGGGTTTCTAGAGGCTGTCTCAACCTGTCCTCCTGTGAGGTGAGGTAGAGGACAGGGGTTTCTAGAACCTGTCCTCCTGTCTCAACTTGTCTCAACATGTCCTCCTGTGAGGTGAGGTAGAGGACAGGGGTTTCTAGTTGTCTCAACATGTCCTCCTGTGAGGTGAGGTAGAGGACAGGGGTTTCTAGATGTTGTCTCAACTTGTCTTCCTGTGAGGTGAGGTAGAGGACAGGGGTTTCTAGATGTTGTCTCAACTTGTCTTCCTGTGAGGTGAGGTAGAGGACAGGGCTTTCTAGTGTCTCAACTTGTCTTCCTGTGAGGTGAGGTAGAGGACAGGGGTTTCTAGATGTTGTCTCAACTTGTCTTCCTGTGAGGTGAGCAGAGGACTTTCTAGTGTCTCAACTTGTCTTCCTGTGAGGTGAGGTAGAGGACAGGGGTTTCTAGATGTTGTCTCAACTTGTCTTCCTGTGAGGTGAGGTAGAGGACAGGGGTTTCTAGAGGTTGTCTCAACCTGTCCTCCTGTGAGGTGAGGTAGAGGACAGGGGTTTCTAGAGGTTGTCTCAACCTGTCCTCCTGTGAGGTGAGGTAGAGAACAGGGGTTTCTAGTGTCTCAACCTGTCCTCCTGTGAGGTGAGGTAGAGGACAGGGGTTTCTAGATGTTGTCTCAACCTGTCGTCTTTGACAGAACGAATGAGTTCAGTGTCAGACCAGTATCATTGGGAGGACCCTATCACCATTTTCACAGACAATACCCTGGTGATCTATCAGTGAGAACCTGCTTGAACCAATTAAAACAGGGTTTAGCTCTTAGTCATCATACATTGCCCTTGACTTGAGCATGAAGCATCACCTTAAACGGCATCCCAGATGACGCTCTATAACTATAGTCATCATATGTTGATGGATGAGTTGAGAGAAATCTTTCGAACATCACATCCAAGCCAACATGAGACCAATGTCGATAAAACTCCACAAATCAACTTGATTGGAGGTACACAACACACAGGTACACAACACACAGGTACACAACACACAGGTACACAACACACAGGTACACAACACACAGGTACACAACACACAGGTACACAACACACAGGTACACAACACACAGGTACACAACACACAGGTACACAACACACAGGTACACAACACACAGGTACACAACACACAGGTACACAACACACAGGTACACAACACACAGGTACACAACACACTCCCCGTCTTTTGTCATGACTCATTCAGGACGTTACAGAGAACCTCGTATGGGATTATTTTAACAGGGTCATTTGCAACTTAGTTTTTAGATCATTGTCTGCCCCCAGCTAGATGACATTCTAAATGTCCGTTTGAAACGAGACTGTAGCATCCACAAGAGGACCGTTGGATTCAACGTTCGTCGGCCTGAACACGTTTGTAGGTGCAACCGATTAAAAAAAAAATATATATATTGATAATTTATAATTTATCGCACTCATGTTCCCATTAAATTAAACATTTTTGAAGCATTTCTGACAACTGTAACATATTTTTTTCAGCCGAATCCCCAAGTTCTAAAACCGTGTCCATAGCAACCACGTTAATCTGCAAGTTGTTTCCTGTATTACACAGTAAATACAATAACAACCAAAACATCAAAACAAAAAGTTTAAATCAAAGAGCTATTATGATCATCAATAAAAGTATGAATAAATAAACACAAGTCTATAAATAAAAGCATAAAACACAAACACACTTCTTCTGTAACACGTCAACTACAACACTTCCTCCAGATGACTAGGGCCAATCAATAGGAATCATCAGGGTCCTTGAGAGGAATGAGGAGGGTGTGCGTGAGACGGAGAGAGTGTGTGTGTGTGTGTGTGTGTAGGCGCGTGGAGAATCTCTAAGAGAATATGATATGATTTATGGGACCCATTACACTGAAGGACAAACACACAAGGGTTATTAGTGGTGTAACAAACACACACCCACACACACACACACACACACACACACGCACGCACGCACGCACGCACGCACGCACGCACGCACGCACACACACACACACACACACACACACACACACACACACACACACACACACACACGCACACACACACACACACACACGACTGATCCTACTACAAGAGGACATGGCTTTAAGACAAGGTCTGGTCTATTAGCTGGCTTGAACATGAAGATAACATGATGTTAGACGTGGATAGGTTCACTGAGGAGGAAAGAGACGTGTTTGTGTGTGTGTGTGTGTGTGTGTGTGTGTGTGTGTGTGTGTGTGTGTGTGTGTGTGTGTGTGTGTGTGTGTGTGTGTGTGTGTGTGTGTGTGTGTGTGTGTGTGTGTGTGTGTGTGTGTGTGTGTGAACAGTGTACAGAACATTGGGAACACCTTCCTAATATTGAGTTGCACCCCCTTCTGACCTCAGAACAGTCTCAATTCATCAGGACATGGACTCTACAAGGTGTGGAAAGCGTTCCACAGGGAGGCTGGCCCATGTTGAGTCCAATGCATACCACAGTCATGTCAAGTTAGTAGGATGTCCTTTGGGTAGTGGATCATTCTCGATACACAAGGGAAACTGCTGAATGTGAAAACCCAGCAACGTTGCAGTTCTTGGCACAAAGTGGTGCGCCTGGCACATACTACCATTCCCCTTTCAAAGGCTCTTATAAATCTGTTGTCTTACCCATTCACCCTCTGAATGGCACACAGACACAATCCATGTCTCAATTGTCTCAAGGCTTAAAAATCCTTCTTTAACGTTGCTAGTCCACATGTGTATAGTAACGTTGCTCGTCCACATGTGTATAGTAACGTTGCTCGTCCACATGTGTATAGTAACGTGCTAGTCCACGTGTGTATAGTAAAGTTGCTAGTCCATGTGTATAGTAACGTTGCTAGTCCACATGTGTATAGTAACGTTGCTAGTCCACATGTGTATAGTAACATTGCTAGTCCACATGTGTATAGTAACGTTGCTAGTCCACATATGTATAGTAACGTTGCTAGTCCACATGTGTATAGTAAAGTTGCTAGTCCACATGTGTATTGTAAAGTTGCTAGTCCACATGTGTCTAGTAACGTTGCTAGTCCACGTGTGTATTGTAACATTGCTCGTCCACATGTGTATAGTAGTTGCTAGTCCACATGTGTATAGTAACGTTGCTAGTCCACATGTGTATAGTAACGTTGCTAGTCCACGTGTGTATAGTAACGTTGCTAGTCCACATGTGTATTGTAACGTTGCTAGTCCACATGTGTATAGTAACGTTGCTAGTCCACATGTGTATAGTAACGTTGCTAGTTCACATGTGTATAGTAACGTTGCTAGTTCACATGTATGTAGTAACGTTGCTAGTCCACATGTGTGATAGAGTCCAGGTGTCACTGATGATGAGGCGCAGGTGTGTGTAATGAGGGTTGCCAGGTGTGTGTGTAATGAGGGTTGCCAGATGTGCAAAATGAAGGTTGCCAGGTGTGTGTAATGAGGGTTGCCAGATGTGCAAAATGAAGGTTGCCAGGTGTGTGTAATGAGGGTTGCCAGATGTGAGTAATGAGGTTGCCAGATTTGCAAAATGAAGGTTGCTAGGTGTGTGTAATGAGGTTAGCCAGGTGTGTGTAATGAGGGTTGCCAGGCGTGAGAAATGAGGGTTGCCAGGTGTGCATAATTAAGGTTGCCAGGTGTGTGTAATGAGGGTTGCCAGGTGTGAGAAATGAGGGTTGCCAGGTGTGCATAATTAAGGATGCCAGGTATGAGTAATGAGGGTTGCCAGATGTGCAAAATGAAGGTTGTTAGGTGTGTGTAATGAGGGTTGCCAGGTGTGTGTAATGAAGGTTGCCAGGTGATTGTAATGAGGTTGCCAGGTGTGTGTAATGAGGGTTGCCAATGTGTGTAATAAGGGTTGCCAGGCGTGAGAAATGAGGGTTGCCAGGTGTGCATAATTAAGGATGCCAGGTATGAGTAATGAGGTTGCCAGATGTGCATAATGAAGGTTGTCGGATGTGTATAATGAAGGTTTCAGGTGTGTGTACGAGGGTTGCCAGATGTGCAAAATGAAGGTTGTTAGGTGTGTGTAATGAGGGTTGCCAGGTGTGTGTAATGAAGGTTGCCAGGTGTTTGTAATGAGGGTTGCCAGGTGTGTATAATGAGGGTTGCCAATGTGTGTAATGAGGGTTGCCAGGAGTGAGAAATGAGGGTTGCCACGTTTGCATAATTAAGGTTGCCAGGTATGAGTAATGAGGGTTGTCGGATGTGCATAATGAAGGTTGCCAGGTGTGTGTAATGAAGGTTGCCAGGTGTGCATAATGAAGGTTGCCAGGTGTGTATAATGAAGGTTGCCAGGTGTGCATAATGAAGGTTGCCAGGTCCATTGGTTAGTAGACCCGTGGTCAGTAGACCGGTGATTAATAGACTGGTGGTCAGTAGACCGGTGGTCAGTAGCCCGGTGGTTAGTAGACCGGTGGTCAGTAGACCGGTAGTCAGTAGAAAGTAGCTATTCGACTGGTGGTCAGTAGACTGGTGGTCAGCAGACCGGTGGTCAGTAGACTGGTGGTCAGTAGCCCGGTGGTCAGTAGACCGTAGCTAGTAGACCGGTGGTCAGTAGACCGGTGGTCAGTAGAAAGTAGCTATTAGACTGGAGGTCAGTAGGCCAGTGGTCAGTAGACTGGTAGTCAGTAGACCGGTGGTTAGTAGACCGGTGGATAGTAGACTGGTGGTCAGTAGACCGGTGGTTAGTAGACCGGTGGTTAGTAGACCATAGCTAGTAGACCGGTGGTGAGTAGACTGGTAGTCAGTAGACCGGTGGTCAGTAGACCGGTGGTTAGTAGACCGGTGGTTAGTAGACCATAGCTAGTAGACCGGTGGTCAGTAGACCGGTGGTCAGTAGACTGGTGGTTAGTAGACTGGTGGTCAGTAGACTGGCGGTCAGTAGACGTAGTTAGTAGACTGGTGGTCAGTAGACCGGTGGTTAGTAGACTGGTGGTTAGTAGACCGGTGGTCAGTAAACTGTAGTTTGTAGACCGATGGTGAGTAGACCGGTGGTCAGTATACCGTAGCTAGTAGACCGGTGGTCAGTAGACCGGTGGTCAGTATACCGTAGCTAGTAGACCGGTGGTCAGTAGACCGGTGGTCAGTAGACCGGTGGTGAATAGACCGGTGGTTAGTAGACCGGTGGTCAGTAGACCGGTGGTCAGTAGACCGTAGCTAGTAGACCGGTGGTTAGTAGACTGGTGGTTAGTAGACCGGTGGTTAGTAGACCGGTGGTCAGTAGACCGGTGGTTAGTAGACCGGTGGTCAGTAGACCGGTGGTTAGTAGACCGGTGGTCAGTAGACCGGTGGTCAGTAGACTGGTGGTTAGTAGACCGGTGGTCAGTAGAATTTAGCAAGTAGACCGTTGGTCAGTAGACAGTGGTCAGTAGTAGACCGGTGGTTAGTAGACCGTAGCTAGTAGACCGGTGGTTAGTAGACTGGTGGTCAGTAGACTGGTGGTTAGTAGACTGGTGGTCAGTAGACCGGCGGTCAGTAGACCGGTCGTTAGTAGACCGGTGGTCAGTAGACTGGTGGTCAGTAGACTGGTGGTTAGTAGACTGGTGGTCAGTAGACAGGTGGTCAGTAGACCGGTGGTTAGTAGACTGGTAGTCAGTAGACCGGTTGTTAGTAGACTGGTAGTTAGTAGACCGGTGGTTAGTAGACCGTAGTTAGTAGACCGGTGGTTAGTAGACCATAGCTAGTAGACCGGTGGTCAGTAGACTGGTGGTCAGTAGACCGGTGGTCAGTATACCGGTGGCTAGTAGACTGGTGGTTAGTAGACCGGTGGTTAGTAGACCGGTGGTCAGTAGACCGTAGCAATTAGACCGTTGGTCAGTAGACTGGTGGTCAGTAGTAGACCGGTGGTTAGTAGACCGTAGCTAGTAGACCGGTGGTCAGTAGACTGGTGGTCAGTAGCCCGGTGGTCAGTAGCCCGGTGGTTAGTAGACCGGTGGTCAGTTGACCGGTGGTCAGTAGAAAGTAGCTATTAGACTGGTGGTCAGTAGACTGGTGGTTAGTAGACTGGTGGTTAGTAGACCGGTGGTTAGTAGACCGGTGGTCAGTAGACCGTAGCAATTAGACCGTTGGTCAGTAGACTGGCGGTCAGTAGTAGACCGGTGGTTAGTAGACCGTAGCTAGTAGACCAGTGGTCAGTAGACTGGTGGTCAGTAGCCCGGTGGTCAGTAGCCTGGTGGTTAGTAGACCAGTGGTCAGTTGACCGGTGGTCAGTAGAAAGTAGCTATTAGACTGGTGGTCAGTAGACTGGTGGTTAGTAGACTGGTGGTTAGTAGACCGATGGTTAGTAGACCGGTGGTCAGTAGACCGGCCGTCAGTAGACCGTAGTTAGTAGACCGGTGGTTAGTAGACCATAGTTAGAAGACTGGTGGTCAGTAGTAGACCGGTGGTTAGTAGACCGTAGCTAGTAGACCGGTGGTTAGTAGACCGTAATTAGTAGACCGGTGGTTAGTAGACCGTAGTTAGAAGACTGGTGGTCAGTAGTAGACCGGTGGTTAGTAGACCGTAGCTAGTAGACCGGTGGTTAGTAGACCGGTGGTCAGTAGACCGGTGGTCAGTATACCGGTGGCTAGTAGACTGGTGGTTAGTAGACCGGTGGTTAGTAGACCGGTGGTCAGTAGACCGGTGGTCAGTAGACCGTAGCAATTAGACCGTTGGTCAGTAGACTGGTGGTCAGTAGTAGACCGGTGGTTAGTAGACCGTAGCTAGTAGACCGGTGATTAATAGACCGGTGGTCAGTAGACCGATGGTCAGTAGCCCGGTGGTTAGTAGACCGGTGGTCAGTAGACCGGTGGTCAGTAGAAAGTAGCTATTCGACTGGTGGTCAGTAGACTGGTGGTCAATAGACCGGTGGTCAGTAGACTGGTGGTCAGTAGCCCGGTGGTCAGTAGACCGTAGCTAGTAGACCGGTGGTCAGTAGACCGGTGGTCAGTAGAAAGTAGCTATTAGACTGGAGATCAGTAGACCGGTGGTCAGTAGACTGGTAGTCAGTAGACCGGTGGTTAGTAGACCGGTGGTTAGTAGACTGGTGGTCAGTAGACCGGTGGTTAGTAGACCGGTGGTTAGTAGACCATAGCTAGTAGACCGGTGGTCAGTAGACCGGTGGTTAGTAGACCGGTGGTCAGTAGACCGGTGGTTAGTAGACCGGTGGTCAGTAGACCGGTGGTTAGTAGACCGGTGGTGAGTAGACTGGTAGTCAGTAGACCGGTGGTCAGTAGACCGGTGGTTAGTAGACCGGTGGTTAGTAGACCATAGCTAGTAGACCGGTGGTCAGTAGACCGGTGGTTAGTAGACCAGTGGTCAGTAGACCGGTGGTCAGTAGACCGGTGGTCAGTAGACTGGTGGTTAGTAGACTGGTGGTCAGTAGACCGGTGGTCAGTAGATCAGTGGTTAGTAGACCGGTGGTCAGTAGACCGGTGGTTAGTAGACCGTAGCTAGTAGACCGGTGGTTAGTAGACCGTAGCTAGTAGACCGGTGGTCAGTAGACCGGTGGTTAGTAGACTGGTGGTCAGTAGACCGGTGGTTAGTAGACCGGTGGTTAGTAGACCGGTGGTCAGTAGACCGGTGGTTAGTAGACTGGTGGTCAGTAGACGTAGTTAGTAGACCGGTGGTCAGTAGACCGGTGGTTAGTAGACTGGTGGTTAGTAGACCGGTGGTCAGTAAACTGTAGTTTGTAGACCGATGGTTAGTAGACCGGTGGTCAGTAGACCGGTCGTCAGTAGACCGTAGTTAGTAGACCGGTGGTCAGTTGACCGGTGGTCAGTAGAAAGTAGCTATTAGACTGGTGGTTAGTAGACCGGTGGTTAGTAGACCATAGCTAGTAGACCGGTGGTCAGTAGACCGGTGGTTAGTAGACCGGTGGTCAGTAGACCGGTGGTTAGTAGACCGGTGGTCAGTAGACCGGTGGTCAGTAAACTGTAGTTTGTAGACCGATGGTTAGTAGACCGGTGGTCAGTAGCCCGGTGGTCAGTAGCCCGGTGGTTAGTAGACCGTTGGTCAGTTGACCGGTGGTCAGTAGAAAGTAGCTATTAGACTGGTGGTTAGTAGACCGGTGGTTAGTAGACCATAGCTAGTAGACCGGTGGTCAGTAGACCGGTGGTTAGTAGACCGGTGGTCAGTAGACCGGTGGTTAGTAGACCGGTGGTCAGTAGACCGGTGGTTAGTAGACCGGTGGTGAGTAGACTGGTAGTCAGTAGACCGGTGGTCAGTAGACCGGTGGTTAGTAGACCGGTGGTTAGTAGACCATAGCTAGTAGACCGGTGGTCAGTAGACCGGTGGTTAGTAGACCAGTGGTTAGTAGACCGCTGGTCAGTAGACTGGTGGTCAGTAGACCGTGGTCAGTAGACCGGTGGTCAGTAGATCAGTGGTTAGTAGACCGGTGGTCAGTAGACCGGTGGTTAGTAGACCGTAGCTAGTAGACCGGTGGTTAGTAGACCGTAGCTAGTAGACCGGTGGTCAGTAGACCGGTGGTCAGTAGACCGGTGGTCAGTAGATCAGTGGTTAGTAGACCGGTGGTCAGTAGACCTGTGGTTAGTAGACCGTAGCTAGTAGACCGGTGGTTAGTAGACCGTAGCTAGTAGACCGGTGGTCAGTAGACCGGTGGTTAGTAGACTGGTGGTCAGTAGACCGGTGGTTAGTAGACCGGTGGTTAGTAGACCGGTGGTCAGTAGACCGGTGGTTAG
>NW_025750857.1:0-17429 GCF_021184085.1 Oncorhynchus gorbuscha | reverse complement strand
TAGTGTGCACTCACAGGTAGTCACAGGTAGGATGGAGGGGGCAGCACTACACCCCTAGTGTGCACTCACAGGTAGTCACAGGTAGGATGGAGGGGGCAGCACTACACCCCTAGTGTGCACTCACAGGTAGTCACAGGTAGGATGGAGGGGGCAGCACTACACCCCTAGTGTGCACTCACAGGTAGTCACAGGTAGGATGGAGGGGGCAGCACTACACCCCTAGTGTGCACTCACAGGTAGTCACAGGTAGGATGGAGGGGGCAGCACTACACCCCTAGTGTGCACTCACAGGTAGTCACAGGTAGGATGGAGGGGGCACACTACACCCCTAGCGTGCACTCACAGGTAGTCACAGGTAGGATGGAGGGGGCACACTACACCCCTAGTGTGCACTCACAGGTAGTCACAGGTAGGATGGAGGGGGCACACTACACCCCTAGTGTGCACTCACAGGTAGTCACAGGTAGGATGGAGGGGGCAGCACTACACCCCTAGTGTGCACTCACAGGTAGTCACAGGTAGGATGGAGGGGGCAGCACTACACCCCTAGTGTGCACTCACAGGTAGTCACAGGTAGGATGGAGGGGGCAGCACTACACCCCTAGTGTGCACTCACAGGTAGGATGGAGGAGGTACACTACACCCCTAGTGTGCACTCACAGGTAGGATGGAGGAGGTACACTACACCCCTAGTGTGCACTCACAGGTAGGATGGAGGGGGCAGCACTACACCCCTAGTGTGCACTCACAGGTAGGATGGAGGGGGCAGCACTACACCCCTAGTGTGCACTCACAGGTAGTCACAGGTAGGATGGAGGAGGTACACTACACCCCTAGTGTGCACTCACAGGTAGTCACAGGTAGGATGGAGGAGGTACACTACACCCCTAGTGTGCACTCACAGGTAGTCACAGGTAGGATGGAGGGGGCAGCACTACACCCCTAGTGTGCACTCACAGGTAGTCACAGGTAGGATGGAGGGGGCAGCACTACACCCCTAGTGTGCACTCACAGGTAGTCACAGGTAGGATGGAGGGGGCAGCACTACACCCCTAGTGTGCACTCACAGGTAGTCACAGGTAGGATGGAGGGGGCAGCACTACACCCCTAGTGTGCACTCACAGGTAGTCACAGGTAGGATGGAGGGGGCAGCACTACACCCCTAGTGTGCACTCACAGGTAGTCACAGGTAGGATGGAGGGGGTACACTACACCCCTAGTGTGCACTCACAGGTAAGATGGAGGGGGCACACTACACCCCTAGTGTGCACTCACAGGTAGTCACAGGTAGGATGGAGGGGGCAGCACTACACCCCTAGTGTGCACTCACAGGTAAGATGGAGGGGGCAGCACTACACCCCTAGTGTGCACTCACAGGTAGTCACAGGTAGGATGGAGGGGGCAGCACTACACCCCTAGTGTGCACTCACAGGTAAGATGGAGGGGGTACACTACACCCCTAGTGTGCACTCACAGGTAAGATGGAGGGGGCAGCACTACACCCCTAGTGTGCACTCACAGGTAGTCACAGGTAGGATGGAGGGGGCAGCACTACACCCCTAGTGTGCACTCACAGGTAGTCACAGGTAGGATGGAGGGGGTACACTACACCCCTAGTGTGCACTCACAGGTAAGATGGAGGGGGCACACTACACCCCTAGTGTGCACTCACAGGTAGTCACAGGTAGGATGGAGGGGGTACACTACACCCCTAGTGTGCACTCACAGGTAGTCACAGGTAGGATGGAGGGGGTACACTACACCCCTAGTGTGCACTCACAGGTAGTATGGAGGGGGCACACTACACCCCTAGTGTGCACTCACAGGTAGTCACAGGTAGGATGGAGGGGGCAGCACTACACCCCTAGTGTGCACTCACAGGTAGTCACAGGTAGGATGGAGGGGGTACACTACACCCCTAGTGTGCACTCACAGGTAAGATGGAGGGGGCACACTACACCCCTAGTGTGCACTCACAGGTAGTCACAGGTAGGATGGAGGGGGCAGCACTACACCCCTAGTGTGCACTCACAGGTAAGATGGAGGGGGCAGCACTACACCCCTAGTGTGCACTCACAGGTAGTCACAGGTAGGATGGAGGGGGCAGCACTACACCCCTAGTGTGCACTCACAGGTAAGATGGAGGGGGTACACTACACCCCTAGTGTGCACTCACAGGTAAGATGGAGGGGCAGCACTACACCCCTAGTGTGCACTCACAGGTAGTCACAGGTAGGATGGAGGGGGCAGCACTACACCCCTAGTGTGCACTCACAGGTAGTCACAGGTAGGATGGAGGGGGTACACTACACCCCTAGTGTGCACTCACAGGTAAGATGGAGGGGGCACACTACACCCCTAGTGTGCACTCACAGGTAGTCACAGGTAGGATGGAGGGGGTACACTACACCCCTAGTGTGCACTCACAGGTAGTCACAGGTAGGATGGAGGGGGTACACTACACCCCTAGTGTGCACTCACAGGTAGTATGGAGGGGGCACACTACACCCCTAGTGTGCACTCACAGGTAGTCACAGGTAAGATGGAGGGGGCACACTACACCCCTAGTGTGCACTCACAGGTAGTCACAGGTAGGATGGAGGGGGCAGCACTACACCCCTAGTGTGCACTCACAGGTAGTCACAGGTAAGATGGTGGGGGCACACTACACCCCTAGTGTGCACTCACAGGTAGTCACAGGTAGGATGGAGGGGGCAGCACTACACCCCTAGTGTGCACTCACAGGTAGTCACAGGTAGGATGGAGGGGGCAGCACTACACCCCTAGTGTGCACTCACAGGTAGTCACAGGTAGGATGGAGGGGGCAGCACTACACCCCTAGTGTGCACTCACAGGTAGTCACAGGTAGGATGGAGGGGGCAGCACTACACCCCTAGTGTGCACTCACAGGTAGTATGGAGGGGGCACACTACACCCCTAGTGTGCACTCACAGGTAGTCACAGGTAAGATGGAGGGGGCACACTACACCCCTAGTGTGCACTCACAGGTAGTCACAGGTAGGATGGAGGGGGCAGCACTACACCCCTAGTGTGCACTCACAGGTAGTCACAGGTAAGATGGAGGGGGCACACTACACCCCTAGTGTGCACTCACAGGTAGTCACAGGTAGGATGGAGGGGGCAGCACTACACCCCTAGTGTGCACTCACAGGTAGTCACAGGTAGGATGGAGGGGCAGCACTACACCCCTAGTGTGCACTCACAGGTAGTCACAGGTAGGATGGAGGGGGCAGCACTACACCCCTAGTGTGCACTCACAGGTAGTCACAGGTAGGATGGAGGGGGCAGCACTACACCCCTAGTGTGCACTCACAGGTAGTCACAGGTAGGATGGAGGGGGCAGCACTACACCCCTAGTGTGCACTCACAGGTAGTCACAGGTAGGATGGAGGGGGCAGCACTACACCCCTAGTGTGCACTCACAGGTAGTCACAGGTAGGATGGAGGGGGTACACTACACCCCTAGTGTGCACTCACAGGTAGTCACAGGTAGGATGGAGGGGGTACACTACACCCCTAGTGTGCACTCACAGGTAGTATGGAGGGGGCACACTACACCCCTAGTGTGCACTCACAGGTAGTCACAGGTAAGATGGAGGGGGCACACTACACCCCTAGTGTGCACTCACAGGTAGTCACAGGTAGGATGGAGGGGGCAGCACTACACCCCTAGTGTGCACTCACAGGTAGTCACAGGTAAGATGGAGGGGGCACACTACACCCCTAGTGTGCACTCACAGGTAGTCACAGGTAGGATGGAGGGGGCAGCACTACACCCCTAGTGTGCACTCACAGGTAGTCACAGGTAGGATGGAGGGGGCAGCACTACACCCCTAGTGTGCACTCACAGGTAGTCACAGGTAGGATGGAGGGGGCAGCACTACACCCCTAGTGTGCACTCACAGGTAGTCACAGGTAGGATGGAGGGGGCAGCACTACACCCCTAGTGTGCACTCACAGGTAGTATGGAGGGGGAACACTACACCCCTAGTGTGCACTCACAGGTAGTCACAGGTAAGATGGAGGGGGCACACTAAACCCCTAGTGTGCACTCACAGGTAGTCACAGGTAGGATGGAGGGGGCAGCACTACACCCCTAGTGTGCACTCACAGGTAGTCACAGGTAAGATGGAGGGGGCACACTACACCCCTAGTGTGCACTCACAGGTAGTCACAGGTAGGATGGAGGGGCAGCACTACACCCCTAGTGTGCACTCACAGGTAGTCACAGGTAGGATGGAGGGGGCAGCACTACACCCCTAGTGTGCACTCACAGGTAGTCACAGGTAGGATGGAGGGGGCAGCACTACACCCTAGTGTGCACTCACAGGTAGTCACAGGTAGGATGGAGGGGGCAGCACTACACCCCTAGTGTGCACTCACAGGTAGTCACAGGTAGGATGGAGGGGGCAGCACTACACCCCTAGTGTGCACTCACAGGTAGTCACAGGTAGGATGGAGGGGGCACACTACACCCCTAGCGTGCACTCACAGGTAGTCACAGGTAGGATGGAGGGGGCACACTACACCCCTAGTGTGCACTCACAGGTAGTCACAGGTAGGATGGAGGGGGCAGCACTACACCCCTAGTGTGCACTCACAGGTAGTCACAGGTAGGATGGAGGGGGCAGCACTACACCCCTAGTGTGCACTCACAGGTAGTATGGAGGGGGCACACTACACCCCTAGTGTGCACTCACAGGTAGTCACAGGTAAGATGGAGGGGGCACACTACACCCCTAGTGTGCACTCACAGGTAGTCACAGGTAGGATGGAGGGGGCAGCACTACACCCCTAGTGTGCACTCACAGGTAGTCACAGGTAAGATGGAGGGGGCACACTACACCCCTAGTGTGCACTCACAGGTAGTCACAGGTAGGATGGAGGGGGCAGCACTACACCCCTAGTGTGCACTCACAGGTAGTCACAGGTAGGATGGAGGGGGCAGCACTACACCCTAGTGTGCACTCACAGGTAGTCACAGGTAGGATGGAGGGGGCAGCACTACACCCCTAGTGTGCACTCACAGGTAGTCACAGGTAGGATGGAGGGGGCAGCACTACACCCCTAGTGTGCACTCACAGGTAGTCACAGGTAGGATGGAGGGGGCAGCACTACACCCCTAGTGTGCACTCACAGGTAGTCACAGGTAGGATGGAGGGGGCAGCACTACACCCCTAGTGTGCACTCACAGGTAGTCACAGGTAGGATGGAGGGGCACACTACACCCCTAGCGTGCACTCACAGGTAGTCACAGGTAGGATGGAGGGGGCACACTACACCCCTAGTGTGCACTCACAGGTAGTCACAGGTAGGATGGAGGGGGCACACTACACCCCTAGTGTGCACTCACAGGTAGTCACAGGTAGGATGGAGGGGGCAGCACTACACCCCTAGTGTGCACTCACAGGTAGTCACAGGTAGGATGGAGGGGCAGCACTACACCCCTAGTGTGCACTCACAGGTAGTCACAGGTAGGATGGAGGGGGCAGCACTACACCCCTAGTGTGCACTCACAGGTAGTCACAGGTAGGATGGAGGGGGCACACTACACCCCTAGTGTGCACTCACAGGTAGTCACAGGTAGGATGGAGGGGGCAGCACTACACCCCTAGTGTGCACTCACAGGTAGTCACAGGTAGGATGGAGGGGGCACACTACACCCCTAGTGTGCACTCACAGGTAGTCACAGGTAGGATGGAGGGGGCACACTACACCCCTAGTGTGCACTCACAGGTAGTCACAGGTAGGATGGAGGGGGCAGCACTACACCCCTAGTGTGCACTCACAGGTAGTCACAGGTAGGATGGAGGGGGCAGCACTACACCCCTAGTGTGCACTCACAGGTAGTCACAGGTAGGATGGAGGGGGCACACTACACCCCTAGTGTGCACTCACAGGTAGTCACAGGTAGGATGGAGGGGGCACACTACACCCCTAGTGTGCACTCACAGGTAGTCACAGGTAGGATGGAGGGGGCACACTACACCCCTAGTGTGCACTCACAGGTAGTCACAGGTAGGATGGAGGGGGCAGCACTACACCCCTAGTGTGCACTCACAGGTAGTCACAGGTAGGATGGAGGGGGCACACTACACCCTAGTGTGCACTCACAGGTAGTCACAGGTAGGATGGAGGGGGCACACTACACCCCTAGTGTGCACTCACAGGTAGTCACAGGTAGGATGGAGGGGGCACACTACACCCCTAGCGTGCACTCACAGGTAGTCACAGGTAGGATGGAGGGGGCACACTACACCCCTAGTGTGCACTCACAGGTAGTCACAGGTAGGATGGAGGGGGCACACTACACCCCTAGTGTGCACTCACAGGTAGGATGGAGGGGGCACACTACACCCCTAGTGTGCACTCACAGGTAGTCACAGGTAGGATGGAGGGGGCACACTACACCCCTAGTGTGCACTCACAGGTAGTCACAGGTAGGATGGAGGGGGCACACTACACCCCTAGTGTGCACTCACAGGTAGTCACAGGTAGGATGGAGGGGGCACACTACACCCCTAGTGTGCACTCACAGGTAGTCACAGGTAGGATGGAGGGGGCACACTACACCCCTAGTGTGCACTCACAGGTAGTCACAGGTAGGATGGAGGGGGCACACTACACCCCTAGTGTGCACTCACAGGTAGTCACAGGTAGGATGGAGGGGGCACACTACACCCCTAGTGTGCACTCACAGGTAGTCACAGGTAGGATGGAGGGGGCACACTACACCCCTAGTGTGCACTCACAGGTAGTCACAGGTAGGATGGAGGGGCACACTACACCCCTAGTGTGCACTCACAGGTAGTCACAGGTAGGATGGAGGGGGCACACTACACCCCTAGTGTGCACTCACAGGTAGTCACAGGTAGGATGGAGGGGGCACACTACACCCCTAGCGTGCACTCACAGGTAGTCACAGGTAGGATGGAGGGGGCACACTACACCCCTAGTGTGCACTCACAGGTAGTCACAGGTAGGATGGAGGGGCAGCACTACACCCCTAGTGTGCACTCACAGGTAGTCACAGGTAGGATGGAGGGGGCACACTACACCCCTAGTGTGCACTCACAGGTAGGATGGAGGGGGCACACTACACCCCTAGTGTGAACTCACAGGTAGTCACAGGTAGGATGGAGGGGGCAGCACTACACCCCTAGTGTGCACTCACAGGTAGTCACAGGTAGGATGGAGGGGCAGCACTACACCCCTAGTGTGCACTCACAGGTAGTCACAGGTAGGATGGAGGGGGCAGCACTACACCCCTAGTGTGCACTCACAGGTAGTCACAGGTAGGATGGAGGGGGCAGCACTACACCCCTAGTGTGCACTCACAGGTAGTCACAGGTAGGATGGAGGGGGCACACTACACCCCTAGTGTGCACTCACAGGTAGTCACAGGTAGGATGGAGGGGGCACACTACACCCCTAGTGTGCACTCACAGGTAGTCACAGGTAGGATGGAGGGGGCAGCACTACACCCCTAGTGTGCACTCACAGGTAGTCACAGGTAGGATGGAGGGGGCACACTACACCCCTAGTGTGCACTCACAGGTAGGATGGAGGGGGCACACTACACCCCTAGTGTGCACTCACAGGTAGTCACAGGTACATTTACATTACATTTACATTTACATTTAAGTCATTTAGCAGACGCTCTTATCCAGAGCGACTTACAAATTGGTGCATTCACCTTATGACATCCAGTGGGACAGTCACTTAACAATAGTGCATCTAAAACTTAGGGGGGGTGGGGTGAGAGGGATTACTTAACCTATCCTAGGTATTCCTTAAAGAGGTGGGGTTTCAGGTGTCTCCGGAAGGTGGTGATTGACTCCGCTGTCCTGGCGTCGTGAGGGAGTTTGTTCCACCATTGGGGGGCCAGGGCAGCGAACAGTTTTGACTGGGCTGAGCGGGAGCTGTACTTCCTCAGTGGTAGGGAGGCGAGCAGGCCAGAGGTGGATGAACGCAGTGCCCTTGTTTGGGTGTAGGGCCTGATCAGAGCCTGGAGGTACTGAGGTGCCATTCCCCTCACAGCTCCGTAGGCAAGCACCATGGTCTTGTAGCGGATGCGAGCTTCAACTGGAAGCCAGTGGAGAGAACGGAGGAGCGGGGTGACGTGAGAGAACTTGGGAAGGTTGAACACCAGACGGGCTGCGGCGTTCTGGATGAGTTGAAGGGGTTTAATGGCACAGGCAGGGAGCCCAGCCAACAGCGAGTTGCAGTAATCCAGACGGGAGATGACAAGTGCCTGGATTAGGACCTGCGCCGCTTCCTGTGTGAGGCAGGGTCGTACTCTGCGGATGTTGTAGAGCATGAACCTACAGGAACGGGCCACCGCCTTGATGTTAGTTGAGAACGACAGGGTGTTGTCCAGGATCACGCCAAGGTTCTTGGCGCTCTGGGAGGAGGACACAATGGAGTTGTCAACCGTGATGGCGAGATCATGGAACGGGCAGTCCTTCCCCGGGAGGAAGAGCAGCTCCGTCTTGCCGAGGTTCAGCTTGAGGTGGTGATCCGTCATCCACACTGATATGTCTGCCAGACATGCAGAGATGCGATTCGCCACCTGGTCATCAGAAGGGGGAAAGGAGAAGATTAATTGTGTGTCGTCTGCATAGCAATGATAAGAGAGACCATGTGAGGTTATGACAGAGCCAAGTGACTTGGTGTATAGCGAGAATAGGAGAGGGCCAAGAACAGAGCCCTGGGGGACACCAGTGGTGAGAGCGCGTGGTGAGGAGACAGATTCTCGCCACGCCACCTGGTAGGAGCGACCTGTCAGGTAGGACGCAATCCAAGCGTGGGCCGCGCCGGAGATGCCCAACTCGGAGAGGGTGGAGAGGAGGATCTGATGGTTCACAGTATCGAAGGCAGCCGATAGATCTAGAAGGATGAGAGCAGAGGAGAGAGAGTTAGCTTTAGCAGTGCGGAGCGCCTCCGTGATACAGAGGAGAGCAGTCTCAGTTGAATGACTAGTCTTGAAACCTGACTGATTTGGATCAAGAAGGTCATTCAGAGAGAGATAGCGGGAGAGCTGGCCAAGGACGGCACGTTCAAGAGTTTTGGAGAGAAAAGAAAGAAGGGATACTGGTCTGTAATTGTTGACATCGGAGGGATCGAGTGTAGGTTTTTTCAGAAGGGGTGCAACTCTCGCTCTCTTGAAGACGGAAGGGACGTAGCCAACGGTCAGGGATGAGTTGATGAGCGAGGTGAGGTAAGGGAGAAGGTCTCCGGAAATGGTCTGGAGAAGAGAGGAGGGGATAGGGTCAAGCGGGCAGGTTGTTGGGCGGCCGGCCGTCACAAGACGCGAGATTTCATCTGGAGAGAGAGGGGAGAAAGAGGTCAGAGCACAGGGTAGGGCAGTGTGAGCAGAACCAGCGGTGTCGTTTGACTTAGCAAACGAGGATCGGATGTCGTCGACCTTCTTTTCAAAATGGTTGACGAAGTCATCTGCAGAGAGGGGGGGGGGGGGGGGAGGGGGCGGAGGATTCAGGAGGGAGGAGAAGGTGGCAAAGAGCTTCCTAGGGTTAGAGGCAGATGCTTGGAATTTAGCGTGGTAGAAAGTGGCTTTAGCAGCAGAGACAGAGGAGGAAAATGTAGAGAGGAGGGAGTGAAAGGATGCCAGGTCCGCAGGGAGGCGAGTTTTCCTCCATTTCCGCTCGGCTGCCCGGAGCCCTGTTCTGTGAGCTCGCAATGAGTCATCGAGCCACGGAGCGGGAGGGGAGGACCGAGCCGGCCTGGAGGATAGGGGACATAGAGAGTCAAGGGATGCAGAGAGGGAGGAGAGGAGGGTTGAGGAGGCAGAATCAGGAGATAGGTGGGAGAAGGTTTGAGCGGAGGGAAGAGATGATAGGATGGAAGAGGAGAGAGTAGCGGGGGAGAGAGAGCGAAGGTTGGGACGGCGCGATACCATCCGAGTAGGGGCAGTGTGGGAGGTGTTAGGATGGAGGGGGCACACTACACCCCTAGCGTGCACTCACAGGTAGTCACAGGTAGGATGGAGGGGGCACACTACACCCCTAGTGTGCACTCACAGGTAGTCACAGGTAGGATGGAGGGGGCACACTACACCCCTAGTGTGCACTCACAGGTAGGATGGAGGGGGCACACTACACCCTAGTGTGCACTCACAGGTAGTCACAGGTAGGATGGAGGGGGCACACTACACCCCTAGTGTGCACTCACAGGTAGTCACAGGTAGGATGGAGGGGGCACACTACACCCCTAGTGTGCACTCACAGGTAGTCACAGGTAGGATGGAGGGGGCACACTACACCCCTAGTGTGCACTCACAGGTAGTCACAGGTAGGATGGAGGGGGCACACTACACCCCTAGTGTGCACTCACAGGTAGTCACAGGTAGGATGGAGGGGGCACACTACACCCCTAGTGTGCACTCACAGGTAGTCACAGGTAGGATGGAGGGGGCACACTACACCCCTAGTGTGCACTCACAGGTAGTCACAGGTAGGATGGAGGGGGCACACTACACCCCTAGTGTGCACTCACAGGTAGTCACAGGTAGGATGGAGGGGGCACACTACACCCCTAGCGTGCACTCACAGGTAGTCACAGGTAGGATGGAGGGGGCACACTACACCCCTAGCGTGCACTCACAGGTAGTCACAGGTAGGATGGAGGGGGCACACTACACCCCTAGCGTGCACTCACAGGTAGTCACAGGTAGGATGGAGGGGGCACACTACACCCCTAGTGTGCACTCACAGGTAGTCACAGGTAGGATGGAGGGGGCAGCACTACACCCCTAGTGTGCACTCACAGGTAGTCACAGGTAGGATGGAGGGGGCACACTACACCCCTAGTGTGCACTCACAGGTAGGATGGAGGGGGCACACTACACCCCTAGTGTGCACTCACAGGTAGTCACAGGTAGGATGGAGGGGGCAGCACTACACCCCTAGTGTGCACTCACAGGTAGTCACAGGTAGGATGGAGGGGGCAGCACTACACCCCTAGTGTGCACTCACAGGTAGTCACAGGTAGGATGGAGGGGGCAGCACTACACCCCTAGTGTGCACTCACAGGTAGTCACAGGTAGGATGGAGGGGGCAGCACTACACCCCTAGTGTGCACTCACAGGTAGTCACAGGTAGGATGGAGGGGGCACACTACACCCCTAGTGTGCACTCACAGGTAGTCACAGGTAGGATGGAGGGGGCACACTACACCCCTAGTGTGCACTCACAGGTAGTATGGAGGGGGCAGCACTACACCCCTAGTGTGCACTCACAGGTAGTCACAGGTAGGATGGAGGGGGCAGCACTACACCCCTAGTGTGCACTCACAGGTAGTCACAGGTAGGATGGAGGGGGCACACTACACCCCTAGTGTGCACTCACAGGTAGTATGGAGGGGGCAGCACTACACCCCTAGTGTGCACTCACAGGTAGTATGGAGGGGGCAGCACTACACCCCTAGTGTGCACTCACAGGTAGTCACAGGTAGGATGGAGGGGGCACACTACACCCCTAGTGTGCACTCACAGGTAGTCACAGGTAGGATGGAGGGGGCACACTACACCCCTAGCGTGCACTCACAGGTAGTCACAGGTAAGATGGAGGGGGCACACTACACCCCTAGTGTGCACTCACAGGTAGTCACAGGTAGGATGGAGGGGGCAGCACTACACCCCTAGTGTGCACTCACAGGTAGTCACAGGTAGGATGGAGGGGGCAGCACTACACCCCTAGTGTGCACTCACAGGTAGTCACAGGTAGGATGGAGGGGGCAGCACTACACCCCTAGTGTGCACTCACAGGTAGTCACAGGTAGGATGGAGGGGGCAGCACTACACCCCTAGCGTGCACTCACAGGTAGTCACAGGTAGGATGGAGGAGGTACACTACACCCCTAGTGTGCACTCACAGGTAGTATGGAGGGGGCAGCACTACACCCCTAGTGTGCACTCACAGGTAGTCACAGGTAGGATGGAGGGGGCACACTACACCCCTAGTGTGCACTCACAGGTAGTCACAGGTAGGATGGAGGGGGCACACTACACCCCTAGTGTGCACTCACAGGTAGTCACAGGTAGGATGGAGGGGGCAGCACTACACCCCTAGTGTGCACTCACAGGTAGTATGGAGGGGGCAGCACTACACCCCTAGTGTGCACTCACAGGTAGTCACAGGTAGGATGGAGGGGGCACACTACACCCCTAGTGTGCACTCACAGGTAGTCACAGGTAGGATGGAGGGGGCACACTACACCCCTAGTGTGCACTCACAGGTAGTCACAGGTAGGATGGAGGGGGCACACTACACCCCTAGTGTGCACTCACAGGTAGTATGGAGGGGGCAGCACTACACCCCTAGTGTGCACTCACAGGTAGTATGGAGGGGGCAGCACTACACCCCTAGTGTGCACTCACAGGTAGTCACAGGTAGGATGGAGGGGGCACACTACACCCCTAGTGTGCACTCACAGGTAGTCACAGGTAGGATGGAGGGGGCACACTACACCCCTAGTGTGCACTCACAGGTAGTCACAGGTAGGATGGAGGGGGCACACTCACAGTGCACTAGGATGGATGGAGGGGGCACACTACACCCCTAGTGTGCACTCACAGGTAGTCACAGGTAGGATGGAGGCACACTACACCCCTAGTGTGCACTCACAGGTAGTCACAGGTAGGATGGAGGGGGCACACTACACCCTAGTGTGCACTCACAGGTAGTCACAGGTAGGATGGAGGGGGCACACTACACCCCTAGTGTGCACTCACAGGTAGTCACAGGTAGGATGGAGGGGGCACACTACACCCCTAGTGTGCACTCACAGGTAGTCACAGGTAGGATGGAGGGGGCACACTACACCCCTAGTGTGCACTCACAGGTAGTCACAGGTAGGATGGAGGGGGCACACTACACCCCTAGTGTGCACTCACAGGTAGTCACAGGTAGGATGGAGGGGGCACACTACACCCCTAGTGTGCACTCACAGGTAGTCACAGGTAGGATGGAGGGGGCACACTACACCCCTAGTGTGCACTCACAGGTAGTCACAGGTAGGATGGAGGGGGCACACTACACCCCTAGTGTGCACTCACAGGTAGTCACAGGTAGGATGGAGGGGGCACACTACACCCCTAGTGTGCACTCACAGGTAGTCACAGGTAGGATGGAGGGGCACACTACACCCTAGTGTGCTAGTGTGCACTCACAGGTAGTCACAGGTAGGATGGAGGGGGCAGCACTACACCCCTAGTGTGCACTCACAGGTAGGTAGTCACAGGTAGGATGGAGGGGGCAGCACTACACCCCTAGTGTGCACTCACAGGTAGTCACAGGTAGGATGGAGGGGGCACACACTCACACCCCTAGTGTGCACTCACAGGTAGTCACAGGTAGGATGGAGGGGGCAGCACTACACCCCTAGTGTGCACTCACAGGTAGTCACAGGTAGGATGGAGGGGGCAGCACTACACCCCTAGTGTGCACTCACAGGTAGTCACAGGTAGGATGGAGGGGGCAGCACTACACCCCTAGTGTGCACTCACAGGTAGTCACAGGTAGGATGGAGGGGGCAGCACTACACCCCTAGTGTGCACTCACAGGTAGTCACAGGTAGGATGGAGGGGGCACACTACACCCCTAGTGTGCACTCACAGGTAGTCACAGGTAGGATGGAGGGGGCAGCACTACACCCTAGTGTGCACTCACAGGTAGTATGGAGGGGCAGCACTACACCCCTAGTGTGCACTCACAGGTAGTCACAGGTAGGATGGAGGGGCAGCACTACACCCTAGTGTGCACTCACAGGTAGTCACAGGTAGGATGGAGGGGGCAGCACTACACCCCTAGTGTGCACTCACAGTCACAGGTAGGATGGAGGGGCAGCACTACACCCCTAGTGTGCACTCACAGGTAGGATGGAGGGGGCATGGAGGAGGGCACACTACACCCCTAGTGTGCACTCACAGGTAGTCACAGGTAGGATGGAGGGGGCAGCACTACACCCCTAGTGTGCACTCACAGGTAGTCACAGGTAGGATGGAGGGGGCACACTACACCCCTAGTGTGCACTCACAGGTAGTCACAGGTAGGATGGAGGGGGCACACTACACCCCTAGTGTGCACTCACAGGTAGTCACAGGTAGGATGGAGGGGGCACACTACACCCTAGTGTTCTAGTGTGCACTCACAGGTAGTCACAGGTAGGATGGAGGGGGCAGCACTACACCCCTAGTGTGCACTAGTGTGCACTCACAGGTAGTCACAGGTAGGATGGAGGGGGCAGCACTACACCCCTAGTGTGCACTCACAGGTAGTCACAGGTAGGATGGAGGGGGCAGCACTACACCCCTAGTGTGCACTCACAGGTAGTCACAGGTAGGATGGAGGGGGCACCCCTAGTGTGCACTCACAGGTAGTCACAGGTAGGATGGAGGGGGCACCCCTAGTGTGCACTCACAGGTAGTCACAGGTAGGATGGAGGGGGCACACTACACCCCTAGTGTGCACTCACAGGTAGTCACAGGTAGGATGGAGGGGGCACACTACACCCCTAGTGTGCACTCACAGGTAGTCACAGGTAGGATGGAGGGGCACACTACACCCACACTACTAGTGTGCACTCACAGGTAGTCACAGGTGGATGGGGGGGCACACTACACCCCTAGTGTGCACTCACAGGTAGTCACAGGTAGGATGGAGGGGGCACACTACACCCCTAGTGTGCACTCACAGGTAGTCACAGGTAGGATGGAGGGGGCAGCACTACACCCCTAGTGTGCACTCACAGGTAGTCACAGGTAGGATGGAGGGGGCACACTACACCCCTAGTGTGCACTCACAGGTAGTCACAGGTAGGATGGAGGGGCACACCCCTAGTGTGCACTACACCCCTAGTGTGCACTCACAGGTAGTCACAGGTAGGATGGAGGGGCACACTACACCCCTAGTGTGCACTCACAGGTAGTCACAGGTAGGATCACAGGTAGGATGGAGGGGGCACACTACACCCCTAGTGTGCACTCACAGGTAGTCACAGGTGGAGGGGGCAGGATGGTAGGGGAGGGGGCACACTACACCCCTAGTGTGCACTCACAGGTAGTCACAGGTAGGATGGAGGGGGCACACTACACCCCTAGTGTGCACTCACAGGTAGTCACAGGTAGGATGGAGGGGTGTGCACACAGGTAGTCACAGGTAGGATGGGAGGGGGCACACTACACCCCTAGTGTGCACTCACAGGTAGTCACAGGTAGGATGGAGGGGGCACACTACACCCCTAGTGTGCACTCACAGGTAGTCACAGGTAGGATGGAGGGGGCACACTACACCCCTAGTGTGCACTCACAGGGTAGGATGGAGGGGGCACACTACACCCCTAGTGTGCACTCACAGGTAGTCACAGGTAGGATGGAGGGGGCACACTACACCCCTAGTGTGCACTCACAGGTAGTCACAGGTAGGATGGAGGGGGCACACTACACCCCTAGTGTGCACTCACAGGTAGTCACAGGTAGGATGGAGGGGGCACACTACACCCCTAGTGTGCACTCACAGGTAGTCACAGGAGGATGGAGGGGGCACACTACACCCTAGTGTGCACTCACAGGTAGTCACAGGTAGGATGGAGGGGGCACACTGGTGCACTCTCACAGGTAGTCACAGGTAAGATGGAGGGGCACACTACACCCTAGTGTGCACTCACAGGTAGTCACAGGTAGGATGGAGGGGGCAGCACTACACCCCTAGTGTGCACTCACAGGTACAGGTAGGATGGAGGGGGCACAGGTCACAGGTAGTCACAGGTAGGGGAGGGGCACTACACCCCTAGTGTGCACTCACAGGTAGTCACAGTGTGCAGGTAGTGGAGGGGGCAGCACTACACCCCTAGTGTGCACTCACAGGTAGTCACAGGTAGGATGGAGGGGGTGTGCACTCACAGGTAGTCACCCTACTAGTGTGCACTCACAGGTAGTCACAGGTAGGATGGAGGGGGCACACTACACCCCTAGTGTGCACTCACAGGTAGTCACAGGTAGGATGGAGGGGGCAGCACTACACCCCTAGTGTGCACTCACAGGTAGTCACAGGTAGGATGGAGGGGGCAGCACTACACCCCTAGTGTGCACTCACAGGTAGTCACAGGTAGGATGGAGGGGGCACACTACACCCCTAGTGTGCACTCACAGGTAGTCACAGGTAGGATGGAGGGGGCAGCACTACACCCCTAGTGTGCACTCACAGGTAGTATGGAGGGGGCAGCACTACACCCCTAGTGTGCACTCACAGGTAGTCACAGGTAGGATGGAGGGGGCACACTACACCCCTAGTGTGCACTCACAGGTAGTCACAGGTAGGATGGAGGGGGCACACTACACCCCTAGTGTGCACTCACAGGTAGTCACAGGTAGGATGGAGGGGGCACACTACACCCCTAGTGTGCACTCACAGGTAGTCACAGGTCACAGGTAGTCACAGGTAGGATGGAGGGGGCACACTACACCCCTAGTGTGCACTCACAGGTAGTCACAGGTAGGATGGGGGGCACACTACACTTAGCGTGCACTCACAGGTAGTCAGCCTGTGGGTAAGATGGAGGGGGCACACTACACCCCTAGTGTGCACTCATAGGTAGTCACAGGTAGGATGAGGGGGCACACTACACCTTGGTGTGCACAGGTAGGATGGAGGGGGGCAGCACTACACCCCTAGTGTGCACTCACAGGTAGTCACAGGTAGGATGGAGGGGGCAGCACTACACCCCTAGTGTGCACTCACAGGTAGTCACAGGTAGGATGGAGGGGGCAGCACTACACCCTAGCGTGCACTCACAGGTAGTCACAGGTAGGATGGAGGAGGTACACTACACCCCTAGTGTGCAGTCACAGGTAGGATGGAGGGGCACACTACACCCCTAGTGTGCAGCACTAGGGATGGAGGGGGCACCCCTAGTGTGCACTCACAGGTAGTCACAGGTGGAGGATGGAGGTAGTATGGAGGGGGCACACTACACCCACTCACAGGTAGTCACAGGTAGGATGGAGGGGCACTCACAGGTAGTCACAGGTAGGGATGGAGGGGGCACACTGTGTGCACTCACAGGTAGTCACAGGTAGGATGGAGGGGGGCAGCACTACACCCTAGTGTGCACTCAATAGGTAGGGGGAGGGGGGCAGTACACCCCTATGTGCACTCACAGGTAGTATGGGAGGGGGCAGCACTACACCCCTAGTGTGCACTCACAGGTAGTCACAGGTAGGATGGAGGGGGCACACTACACCCCTAGTGTGCACTCACAGGTAGTCACACTACACCCCTAGGTACTCACAGGATGGAGGGGGCACACTACACCCCTAGTGTGCACTCACACACAGGTAGGATGGAGGGGGCAGACCTAGTGTGCACTCACAGGTAGTCACAGGTAGGATG